>NC_133775.1:62512360-62772118 GCF_003597395.2 Chelonoidis abingdonii | reverse complement strand
ATTGGTCCTCTGGTCAGGTGTCAGCCAGGTTCACTGAGCTTCTTAACCCTTTACAGGTAAAAGAGACATTACCCCTTAACTATCTGTTTATGACAGTCCCAATTGCCATTGACCTCAATGTCCTTAACTACTTTCTCCTTCAAATTTTTTTCTAAGACCTTGCATACTAGAGATGTCAAACTAACAGACCTATAGTTACTTGGATCACTTTTTTTTCCTTTCTTAAAAATAGGAACTATGTTAGCAATTCTCCAGTCTTACAGTACAACTCCTGAGTTTACTGATTCATTAAAAATTCTTGCTAATGGGCTTGCAATTTCATGTGCCAGTTCCTTTAATATTCTTGGATGAAGATTATCTGGGCCCCCCTTAGTCCCATTAAACTGTTCAAGTTTGGCTTCTACCTCGAATGTGGTAATATCTACCTCCATATCCTCATTCCCATTTGTCATCCTACCGTTATCCCTAAGCGCCTCATTAAAGACTGAGGCAAAGTATTTGTTTAGATATTGGGCCATGCCTAGATTATCCTTAACCTCCACTCCATCCTCAGTGTTTAGTGGTCCCACTTCTTTCTTTGTTTTCTTCTTATTTATATGACTATAGAACCTTTTACTATTGGTTTTCATTCCCGTTGCAAGGTCCAACTCTACATGGCTTTTGGTCTTTCTCATTTTATTCCTACATGTTCTGACCTCAATAAGGTAGCTTTCCTTGCCAATCCCTCCCATCTTCCACTCCTAGTAGGCTTTCTGCTTTTTCTTAATCACCTCTCCGACATGCTTGCTCATCCAGTTTGGTCAACAACTCCTGCCTAATGAATTTTTCCCCCTTTCTTGGAATGCAAGCTTCTGATAATTTCTGCAACTTTAACTTCAAATAATTCCAGGCCTCCTCTGCCTTTAGAGACACAAGTTCTTCAGTCCAATCTACTTTCCTAACTAATTTCCTTAATTCTTTAAAGTTAATCCTTTTGAAATAAAAAACCTAGTCCCAGATCTATTTTTGTTTATCCTTCCATCTAGTTTGAACCACTCAAACCAAGGTTGTCCCCTACAACCATTTCTTCTATGAGGTCCTCACTACTCACCAAAACCAAATCTAAAATGGCATCCCCTCGTTGGTTCTTCAACTACTTGGTGAAGGGATCCATCAGCTATCGCATCCAGAAAAATCGGAGTCCTATTATTATTACCAGCTCTTGTCCTCCAGTCTACATCTGGGAAGTTAAAGTCTCCCATGATCACACAATTCCCATTATTGTTTACTTCATTAAAAACATTAAAAAGGTTTCTATCCATATCCAAATTGGATCCCGGCGGTATGTAGCACACCCGAAGCACTATCCCTGGGAAGGCTCTAGTAGCTTGCTTTCCCAATGTGATTTTTGCCCAGACAGACTCTGTCTTATCCATTCCATCCCTTCTTATTTCTTAACAGTCTACCTCATCATTGATGTACATGCTACTCTACCACCTTTGCCTTTATTTCTGTCTTTCCTAAACAGCACATAGCCTTCACTACCTGTACTCCAGTTGTGACCACCATTCCACCATGTTTCTGTTATTCCTATAATATCCAGTTTCACTGCCTGCAACAGGTCATCTGCCCCTCCTGATGCCTTTGCTTCCCCTCCCACTCATTGTCTAGTTAGATGTAAGCTCTTTGGGTCAGGCACAGTCTCTCACTGTGTACAGCTCCCAGTACAATGAGACTGTGACGTCAGACGGGGCCTCGTAGGTGCAATATAAATAACGAAGACAGAGAGCTGACTTTCCAGTGGAAGCACAAATCTACTTGACTCCTTTACATTATAAAGTAACAGTTCATTTGGCATATTATTTCCAGCAAACGAGGGCAAGATAAAGATATTGGCTTTTTTCTAACCTCCACTGGCAAATTGATGATTCATGAATTCCAACCCACCCCCATAAAATGAAGGTCCAGAGATCAATTTTTCCTCATCTGCTTTCCGATTATTGTCTGGTAAGTAACTGTGAGGCGTTATCTAATCTGCCACTAACAGAAGCTGGTCTTTCCATTCAAGGTCAAGACTTGAAGCTGCCCCTAAAGGCAATTGCCAGCCTGGTTAGAAAGAGATCCTTCTAATCACTACCTCTAACTGCACAGACACTGAGCCTAATGCCTACATAGAATGAGAAAAATGTGTGATTGTCAAACAGGGAGCAGCTGTTCTGAGGGGTGGCATGACAGAAGACACTGAGGAGGCAGCTATGCATTCACCGCAGAAGGAAGAGGAGGCAGCAGAAGTAATTCTTTGGTAAACTCTATTAAAATATTGTCTGATCTGAAATTAAACCAACTGCTCTTCCAAATCTTTGAGATTCTCTTCCTTTCTCAGACACTCAGATCTTCACATGCCTACCCAAAGCCTCATTTTTAAGCTTATAGACCTGATGGCCCATCTACCTTACATTCTCAAGCCAAGAGGAACAATTACAAGCTGTCCAAGTCTTTCACCTGATCATGGAACACAGTTAAGAGCCAATGTACACTATAAAATGAAACCATGCTGTAATCAGGTCACCATACATCACTGTGGTTACAGGTTCCCTGGTTTGGTTGCCATGGTAATGTTGACAGGCTGAGCGTTACAGTGTCCGATTCTGAAGCTGGGTGCTCAAGTTAGCAGATGCCCATTTTAGATCCTTAAATACAGAGTTGAGCCGCCAAAAGTAGAATTCAGTGCTCTTAAGCACCTCAGGCAGACCCTCAGCTGGTGAAAACCACTCAGTCTGGCCCATCGACTTTAATGAAGCCACTGCAATTGACACCAGCTGTAGGTCTGGCCTATTGACTTCAGTGGTGCTACATCAGGTTACACTAGCTGAGAATCTCTCCCCTGCATGTCAACTTCTTTCTCAGCCTTTGGTCCTGCCTGACAAAGTGTCTGACAATGGCAGCTCCCACTGACAGAGATACCAACACCAGTTGCAGTTATGGAGCAAGTGAAACAGACACAAGTGTAACTGGTATCACTTAGAAGGGAAGGTCTCCTGGAACACACAGCTGAGGAATTATATCCTGCAAAATATTTAATAGGTTTTAAAATCCATTTTATGGGGACACCTCTGAATCCTGGTGCCAGAGGACAGGGAATCTCAGAAGCCTATTTTTGGAAGTTTCTAGATGCAAATGAGGTTGAACTAAACTGCCAGTCTGGATCATAAAGTGCCTGATGTGACAGAAGACTATGAATGAGAATATAGGAGGAAAAAATGCCTGCAACTTGTCTACATTGCTGCTACCAGTGACGAATTACACTACTGTGCTAAGTGTTTCAAAAGCAACCTATGACTTTTAGATGCCTCCATTTTGGGGCACCAAACTTGAGGCTCATTAGAGGCACTGGATTTTCTGAAGGTGCTGAACACCTATCCTGTGAAAATCAGGTCCCCCGGAAGTGTGTCAAGTTAGGTAATGAGGATCCTTAATGACTTTGGAAAATCTGGACCATGATCTATAGGAGCTGAGCTGTAGGAGAGATGTGAAGCCCTCCCCATTCATCTCAGCAGAGGGCTAACTCTGAAGATTGCCTCTGGAGGGCAGCTGAAATGTTAATGTGGTCGGAGATTAGGTGGGGGAGGCACAAGCCTTTCTCCTCCAAACCAAAGAGAGCAGAAAATCCATGACAGACTCTTTAAGTGCCTCCTATGGATGTAGAGCCCCTGTGATCTTCCTGCTAATCTGAGCAATTAACTGCATTCCATGATGTCAAGAAACCTTAGAAGAGGATGCACACTTCAAGTAAGTCACTCCGTTGTGGAGCAGAGTAAAAAAGAAAGGGTCCAGGCAGGTGGCAGGAGCAGAGAAGGACTGAAAGATGGGCCAGGACTCAAGAAGAAAGGGAAAACCAACCAAAGGAGGCAAAAGGAAACAAAGACTGGGGGGTGGAGATAGGTTCAAGGGGAGAGAATACCTGAAAGAAGTAGCCTGTAGTAGAAGTCGGGCAGCTCTGGCAGTTCCTCCTGGTCTCCAGCAGTGGGTGAGAGACATCCTGCTCCTCTGGCAGCTCTCCTCTGACTGACCAGAAAGGCCTGCCTTTTATAGTTCCAGTACCTGTCCCACCCCTCTGCTTCTGGCAGAGACCACGCCCCCTCACTACAGACTATCTTCACTGCTATGAATAAGGGAATATCTGCAAAGACCATTTGCTTTTTTGTGCAAGAGGAAGGTGGTCGTACTTTACAAAAGAAGGGGATATTAGTGAAAATGCCCTCAAGGAGCTTCAGGAAAGGGCTGTATGTTCTCAGATAACAGCAAAACAGAGTACTGCAGAAAGAACACCGAGATGGGCGCAAGCTTCTTGGTAAGCACTAAAGCTGGTCATAAATTTTTTATTGCAACATTTTTTGGATCTAAAATGCAGTTTCTGTAACACAGAAACTTTCCACAGGACAATTTCAATCTTGCTGAAGTTTTTCTATTTTCAAAACATCTTGGTTTGGGTGAGTCATCTCAAATCGAAACATTTTGGTTTGTCAAACCAAATTAAGGCATTTCAGTTCAGTTTGACATTAATATGTATCCACCTGTGCTGCAGTGGTGCTTCCTGGGAGTTATTGTTCTGATTCTTCATGCCCCCGTCGTCCTTTATGGGTTGGGCTCCCTGGCTGGACTACTTCTCCCATGATGCACCACAGTTGCTCCTCTGGTTGAACAGCTGTGACATAACCATAATGCATCACAGGAGACGTAGTCCAGTCAGCTAGTCCAACCCCATATAGGAGAATGGCTGTATGAGGTACTGGTACTTCAACACTCATGATGCATGCTGGCAGCTCTAGAAGATAAGCCGAAGTGAAATGTTTCAGAACTTTACATTCCATGAAAAATTTCATCCAATTTGGGATGAAAACTAATTTCCAAATCTGGGAATTTCCCACAGGAGGGAATTTCCAGTTATTAACCATTTCTAGTGGATGCTAAAGAAGGATCCGGTAGCTGAAGGCAGCTGAGCTAAATCAATCATAGTGAGACATCATACTTGCTCTTGGACGATGCAGAGAATCATGTTGTAGTTACAAAGGTCACAAATCTCTCTTACAGCTTGACCTCAGCTCAGAATGGCAAAATTCTATGTGAGATTTGGCATGTGTTTGTGACAAGGAGATGGAGAATAATCTCAAAACTGCAGAGCACACAAGCAAAAGTGTTCAAAATGAGCTGGTCAGGAAGTAACACACACTTAAGAAATGCACTAAAAATCTGAAGTTTGTGTATGTGATGAAACAACAAATTGGAGATAAAGGAAGAATAACCCTTTGCTTAAGGAACCTGCACAGTAAGGTTGTCAAAGAGGACTTCCTCTAGTTTGCTTAGATCAATTATGTGAATGGCAGAGGGAAAGCATGGAAGATGTGGATGAAGCTGCGAAATACAGAAGCAGAGCTCAGAGGACTTGTAGATTTGGGCTTTCATTGAAATAGTACAGCAAGTGCATGCTCCATTGCAGCCCTGGCACTCATTCTCATTGCCAGCACAATGTTACATTGTACATCCATTGTGCAAGTGACTGTCTAAACATGGTGGTCAGCTAACCCAATGAGGCTCTGCCTTTAAGATTCCTTATCTACAGGAACATTTTCATTTCCATCTTCTCCAGGACAATAAAAAGCACCATCATTTTCCTTTCCACTAACTGCATTGTCACTGGCATCCGTTTCAGAACTTTTCCCAGTCTGTTGTGTGTGTGCAGTAAAACTCGAGCACTAAGATGGTTTCTTTGTTCAAGCTTAAATCATTAAGCAGCTCACTAGAGCCAGAGGCTCTCTGCCATAACAAGGACCCTGTAAGAGCTATTAAGTTTCTTGGTTCCCCTTGACTCTCATTCTCCATTCCTGCTGAACAACATACATGGGAGATCAGTCATTAATATAGAAGGTTTACTTGAGTGCCCACATAGTTATACATCTGTACACATCTGGGACTTGACAAGTTTGACACTAGCTTCATTTCCCCAAAAGAGGTGGCCAAAACAATTATAGGACAAAAACATTTGTGAAAAAATGTGATCATTGAACTTGCAAAGTATTTCGGCTGGAATTTTTAGAGAAGCCCTTAAGGGAGTTAGATGCCCAATTCCTGTTCAATGGAGCACCTAACTTCTCTTGGGTTCCATTGAAAATTGAGGTCAATAGAGCCATGTCAGTTTACACCAGCTGAGAATCTGGCTCCATTGTGTCTAAATTAGGGATTCTTTACAAACCCAGAACTCAGAGCAGGGATGCTGTGTAGTTTGCCAACCACGTGAATTTTTGAAACTGGGACTGGACCCTAATTAGAAGCAAGCTGACTGCTTTATGAGTGAGTGAAACCATGAAAAACTCACACAGCAGAGCAGTTTCAGCAAAGTTTTGCACTGTCTTTTAGGATCTGTCCATGTTCAAAAGCAACAGACAGACAGAGCAAAACCAGAAAAGAGAAGTAAATCTATGTGAACTGAAGCTGCTAAGTTTTGCATACTCACCCACCTGTCCAGGCACATGGTTATTTGTTAAGAAAGTCCTTGGCTGGGTGGGAACATCACACACTATGAGGAGATTTTTCCCATCCAATGCCAAAAGTCTACATCAAAAACCTATAAACCTGGATCCTTAAAGCTAGGCTCCTAAATCCATATTTTTAGCACCTAAATGGAAGCTTTTGGCCTGATTTTCCAAGGTGCTAAATACCTGCAGCTCCCATTAATTTCTATGTCAGGTGGGTTTCTCAACACCTCTGGAAGTCTGGTTCCTTCTATTTAGGTGCCTAAATAAGGTTTTTGGAGCCTGACTTTAGGGACCCAGGTTGGGAAATGTTTGCCTTAGAGAATAGCGTGATCTGTCACATAAGTGAGGGGAAGGAAGAAATCTACTGTCAGAAAACGTCATCTCTTAAAAGTGCAGAAATCCAGCTGTGGGAAGATTTATGGGAGTTCAAATCTAGGGGACGCCAGAAAAGACAGCTAAATAAATGCCTAGATCGTGCATCTTGAAAGCTGATGTCAAGATAATAAAAAATCAACTAAATTATAGGAGCAGACAGGTGGCAATTGGTGCAATTCCTACACATTGTGTCCTGGAGCCTTTGGCTGGCTTTGTCCACTGGAAACACCACCCAGCAGATGTTTTCCTGATTATAAATGTTGCATAATTTATAATCCACAGTCTCGCACTTAAACAATCATAGAGCTATTTTTTATTTTTGAAGAGGGGAAGCAATTTCTTCCAACTCATTAATGTAACCATTCACCACCTAACCCTTTCCTAGGCATGGAAACCGGTGTGTTAAAACTACACATTTTAAGGTGGGTGCTCCAGAGAAGAGCACAGTGGCTTGAGGATCTGGTTTGTTACACGGAGAGTTCTGTGTCCGTACCCTGCTCAAATCACACCACTGAAAATTAATTAGGTGGATTGAACAGCAAATACTTTAGCACTGGGAAAAGACCATCCGAGCCCAACCCTCTGACCCTACTATAATTGATCCCAGAATTAACAACTGCTCTATTCTTACCCCTTCTCCTTCTTCAGAAGCCCATCAAGACTCCTCATGCATAGGTTAGAATTCCCAGCCAAGAGTATGTGACCATTCTCTACTCCATTTATGCCTGTCAACAGGTAGTTGATGCCTCAGCACCCCCTCATTGCCTGGGATGGCCCTGCAGCTCCCTGCCTCAGTTTCCCTCTCTCACATTGCTCCTCAAAATCTCCACCCCATCCATACCATTTTAAAACATTCCCCTTCTGGAAGAGGATCCACTTTATTGAATCCATATAGACATTAATACTTCCCTCCAGCTTTGCCCTAATGACCACTGGTCCCACTGTTCAAACTGTTCTCTCTCATTGAATCAGGAGTCCTCCACTTTCCTTCCCAGAGCTGGGTTATATGCCAAACCTTTACTCCTTGCAGGAGCAAGTCCTGCTTCCGGCAGCACTCACCCGCAATTGCTTCCGTCCTACTTGCCAAGCTCAGCCCTGCCTCGCTCTACCAAGCTCCCACTTAAGCTCCTCACGTAACTCAGGCCTCTCCTTCATATCCCTAGGCCTGGCCTGAGCTAGTTGCAGAACCTCATTCATTATTACTTATCGTCTCCACGTGGGGAGATGAGCTAAGCTTGTCACAGATGAGGTTGAGGCCCATCTCCCCTTAAAGGACCAAGCCACGGTTTGACCTGAACACAGCAGGACAGAGAGAGACAGAGGTCCTGCATCCCAGCCAGATTTCTCCTGAAGTGCTCTTCAGATCAGCGTGGCTGGCTAGCTGAAGCTCTGGTACTCCCTACCTGAGCAGCTTGTTAGGAGAACTTTCCACAATTATTAAAGTTTTCATCACTTACAGTATTTTTAACTGGTGCTTTGTGATCTAAAATGTCTCTATCCCTCTCTCTTTTCTTTTAATCACCCTGGAAAAATTTTAAATGGAACAATTTAATGAAAGCATTGCTTAGTTTGGCACAATGTATTTATTTCACTTAGGCAGTCAATAGATTGCAGCACAAAAAAGCACAGCTTTCAGTACTGGAGATGTAAATTTCAGGTTGGTTTAAGACTAACTGCTATGATGCTGCTGGGGAATATATTAACAATAATAACTAGCATTTCTGTAGTGCCTTTTATTCTCCAGGGTTCCAAAGCTCTTTGCAAACTGCAGGCTGGCAAAAGCACACTGAAATCACACCACCCACCACAGAAATACAGCCACCTCGGTTGGTAGGTGGCAGCTGCTTACACTGTGTTGGTGTGCTCTGTTAAGTTCCAGTTTGGATTTTCGAGAGCAAGAATCAAAGAGCTAAGTTCACAAAATGAAACTCCAAGGGGGAAATTTCCTACACGGTGGAGTGTAGACGGGCAGCACACGTTTTTCACCAATACGGAACTTCACACGGCTCTTCCAGAACTAAAGTTCATGCTAGAAAAGATCTTGAAAATAAGATAAGGTTTAGATGACACCATATTTGAAACACTGCGCTTGGGCCCATCATTGTTGCTAACACCAGTCAAGTTGAACATGTTAGCAATGGTACAGACAAGGGCTGTGTATGTGTAAATGAAACTGGCATGGTCTATTTGTCTCTAACGGCTAGGCCACACACCAAAGTTTATGAGTTTGCTACTGGCTCCAGGTCTTTTAACTCAAGCAACACAGTCTCGTATGCTCGGGTCCAGAGGTCCAAGGTTTAGACCCCTCAGACAACCCAAATAGCCATGTTGTTAGCTCTGTATCACTAGAGAGACATGGAACAGCAGAGAAGGGGGAAAACAGAGGTGACGGGAGACATTCTGACCTGCGCTGATTTCCCAGCCCCATGCATATTTCCATTCTGTGACTCATCCACGTGTAAGGTGAGCACATTTTTACAAAGAAAAGCCCCATGGGAGGATTTTGACAGAGGAAGGCAGGACGATGCCACCTTATCATTGCCAACTTACTTCCTTCAGGAAATAATTTCAACCTCATTTCAGTAAAGGATCAGTTGTGGGAAAATCCATTATAAATCCTCAGCCATGCAGTTCCTAAGGAGGTAGGTGGATATTGAGAGAGATTCTCAAAAAAAGGCAACTGAAATAAAAACATACAACAGGATCCTTCCCACTGAGAACACCTCTAACCACAGTACAAAGCTTCAGTTATGAGCACACTTCAGAGGGTGGGATCTGGCTCTGTGATCTTCAGGCCTAGAAGTGATTCTTCTGTAATAACCACTCCCAGGCTCATGCAGAGACTGTAACCCCAAAACCAAAAAGACGAGGAATAAAGCGGAAATTTTTAATGCTGCGGGTAATTAACCACTGCAGCAATTTATCAAGGGTCATGGTGGAGTCTCCGTCACAGACAACTTTTAACTCAAGATGGGATGTTCCTCTAGAAGATCTTTGCCCTATGGTATTTTGGGGCAGGTCTCTGGCCTGTGTTGTACAAGAAGCCAGACTAGATGATCACAGTGGTCCCTTCTGGCCTTGGAATCTATTAAGTCACATGGTGCTATGAACCTTTTAGAGCTGGTTAAAACATGAAAGGCTAGTTGTGTAAAAAAACACCAAATTTTATTTTAATTTCCCAAGGTAGGAAATGGTCCCAGCTTTCTTTCTTTTCTTTTTTTTTTTTCAAAAATTATCACCATTTTTTGTTCTGCATTTTTATGAAAAACATTATCAAAAACTTCCCAAACATTTCAACTGTGTTTTTGATAAAAATCTCAAAACCAAGGCATGACACTTCTCCCCCTCAAAAAAACCCTTTAAAATGTCAATAAATTTTTTCATGAAAAAAATATTTTTAAAAAAAAAGGCTTTTTTAAAAACAAAAACTGAAAATCTTTGACCAGCTGTAGACCATTTACACCTCCTGAGGATCTGGCCCTGTGAATTATAGAGAGATAGGTCTAGGCTGAAATATTTAAATTTCACTTTTAAAAGGGTTTTATAATGTGTAATGGGAATGGGAATGTTTTCATTATACTCTTACAAAATGTCAATGAAACCAGTTCTTTGGGCTGTAACCACGCCTTTGCAGTCCTTCTGACAGTGTAGGAGAACCACGAAGTAGTTTCATTGTCCAAACCAAGTGCTGAATGCAGGAAGGAGTAGGAGACATGATGACAAATAAGGCTGAGGGTCTGAGGTAATGTGGCCTAGTGTCTAGAAAACCAGACCAAGATTTAGGAGCCCTGGGTTCTATTTCTGGCACTGCTACTGGGTGACCTTGGACAGGTCACCTTCATCTCTCTGTGCCTCTGTTTCCCCACTTTTGTAAAGCACTTCAAGATCTATGGATGAAAAGTGAACTAGCATTTTTATTATTGGCCTGGGGAGCAGTATTGCAAAAGGAGAACATGCATTGTTGATGGGATAACTGAGAATGAAACAAAAAAACTTTCTAGGTCTTCATATTCCTGAGAAGCACTGGTCAGTTGTCAAAACCCAGCACTTTTTTATTTGGCCATGGCTGTCAAGATGGAATGAATCTCGCTGGGCACTAGCCACTAATGAAAAACACATAATAGCAAGCATTGGAAAATCCTTGACACTCAGCACCTGAGGATAAATTTAAATAATTGGATGAATATAGATCAGTAAAACTAATGTACTTATAGCCTTGTGTGAAGTATTCAGATTAGAATAAGAGTCATTTGTATCACAAAGCTTGGTATTAATTCTTAGTATCTATTGTTTTAGATATTATTCAATTAATCTTGGTCTTCAACTCGAACATCATATACAATATTAAAATACCAGACATGAGAATCTGTATTAGAGATGCTAGAATTTTCGTAACTGAGTATGGTTTGCGGGAGGATGTCGCTATGAAAGTCTACTCAAGTCCCCCTGGATAACAGATATTGAGCAGTCGGGAATAGAGACAAGAGAGAAACATTACAGCATGTTTGTAGAGGGGCCACACACTTAGACTCAGATCCTAAATCAATGGGAGTTAGGCACCCAAATACCTTTGAGGATCTGGGCCTTTGTGCCTAGATATGGAATTAAGAGCCTCAATTTAGGCCTCACATTTTAAAAATCTCAGCCATAGAAACTAGAGATGAATAAGTCCCATTGAGTTTGAAGATGGGCCTAAACAAAGCCACAGCACCCAGCACCTTGAACGTCGAGGAAGCCGTGCATTCTCGAAGATGTGATATGGACTCATCTGTGATTAGTTCATATCTCTTTTATTCCCTTGGAGCCAATGTAGGATGGTTCCCTACAATATCTTTTCCAATTCTTTGTGCAGTCTAGTTTTATTAAATATCTTTAGTGTTGGTGCTTTCATGGAGTCTCATAAGTAGATTTGGGCAAATATTTTGCAAAGACTAATTAATTTGACAAATTTAGCCCTGCTCCACTACTTTTTACCTTCAAATCACTCTCAAACAAGTTTGTTCAGAAACATACAGTGAATCCTAAGTGCAAACAAATTTAAGCCTGATGGGTCACCTAAGTCATATGGTATTTTTCCTGCAGTTCTATGATTGGGTGTCCTAAATCTTAGAAGCAGGAGGAATACTTAAAGAGGAGTTCAAAGAGGATTTGCCTTCATGAGTCACATAGTCTCTTGTGAATGAAGGCTCACAATTTCCATATAAAAGAGGAAAATATTACTATATTTTACAGAGACTAAGTGACACACAGGCTGTCCATGGCAGAGATTGGTACTGAGTCCTGATCTCCTTGCCTTCTGTCCTGTGCTGTAACCACAAGCCTGTCTTTTGCTCTGAGTACAAATTATATTGTTCTTTTGGATAGTTCATTGGAGACTTGGACAAGAAATCCCTTGCACCTAATACAAAAATTAAACCACTAGACCAGCCACCAAGTCGGTCTAGAAACTGTCAGTCCCTGACTGCCAGGGTCTACATTTTCAAAAAGGAGTAGTGATCATAGGTACCCCAGTGTTTGGGTGCCCAACTTGAGACATCTCAAAAGGGACCTGATTCTCAGAGGGTAGTTTCTGAAATTCAGGGCCTGTTAAGGTTATTCCAGTTGGGAAGCTAAAATCACTAGTCCCTTTTCAACACAGACCCAACTGGCCAAGACCAGAGTTATGTCTTTAAGGACCCAAGTGGATTTCCAAAATCTTTCCAGAGTGCAGTGGAGACCTTGAGTTTGGAAGGTTGGACCACACTTTGGTGAAGCACCTTGGGAAGTACAAATCAGCATCATTACATTGGAGCCAATGGAGCTACACTGATTTACACCCACTGAGGTTCTGGCTTTGGGTCCTTAACCTACATAACGTTCTCAATGTCCTCCTCCGACACTGTCTGCCAACTCATTAGGAGAGGAGGAGCAAGCATACATCAAGGCTTTCAGCCCATGCCATTGGCTACCTCAAGGATGGTTTGATTTTTCCATTGAGCGATTACATAAAGCGTGTTTGAGGCCCTTTCGCTGTGGAGCAGCACTGACATGTGCCTGCTGTGATATCTGTTAAGCTGACAGAGGAACTGAACCCGGGCCAAACCTGATGATGGATTTGGTCTGTTCAGGACTGTTCTGATATTAGTCTATGGGCAAGAAGGAGCCTTTTGCTAGTGGAGTGATCCATGGTCTTTGGCATCACAACCCTCACCCTATCCATATTCGTGGGAACACATTTCTTTTCTTTTTTTACCTACTCAGCGTTTCAGGCCCAGACATGTGATCGCAGCAGCTGTAGAATCACTCCATGTATCAGGAGCAAAACCTTTCCTGTACCTGCAAAGAAGTCCTATATAACTATCTCAAAAAGACAAATGAACACTAAAAAATAAAAATAGGAAACCCCACCGAGATCTAGTGAACAGAGAAAGCCATTGATAGAGCCCTGTGTTAGCCCATTAATAATAAGGTGCTGTGCTTGCATTTGGAGCTATTTCAAGTTGTTCCTTGTATATTAATCATGTGCATTTTATGTAATAAAGCCCTGTCTCTATCCCCAATCTAGGACACCCTTATTCCCATATGGCAGGTTTAATGACTTAGCAAGGCAAACAAAGCTCTGCATTCTAAAGGAGGCTAGAGTTGGGTTCATACCAAAGTAAGGTCCTCTGGAGGCAATAAAACATTGAGGAGATGCTATCTAGTGGATTTGGAGCATTTCATTCCCTTGAAAGTCAAGTAGACAGCTGATTTAAAGTTTCCAGCTAGGTCATACAAAAGTCAGCAGCAGCAGCATCCAGCCGGGTTCAGAGTTTGAATATTTATGGTGTCAATCTGAAATCCAGATAACCACAAATAATCTAAACCCATTAACTCCCTCTCCATGAGAGAAAGCTCTCTGGACATTAATGCCCACATTGCTAGGGTTACCATGGGATTCTAAGCAGCCTTTCTTTTTTAAAGGTCATTCTGCACTGATGATGTGGCAAGCAATTCCCCCCAGATCACATTGCCTTCCAGGAAAGCTGGCATTGGTACTGTGTGATTAGCAATGTTTGGATACTGAAACATTCAGGTCTCATCTCGTCCACTAGGGGATAGCCTGATAAATTGCAGTCATCAATGGGCTGCACTGCAGCCACGCAGGGTAATAATAATGATTCTGCCCACTTATCAAAGCTGCCCATGGCCCTGCAGCAGAATTCATCTACTTTGGGTGCATGGGTGAAAAGCACTGCACCAATGTACAGGTCATCAGCTGTGATGGAAGTTGGACATCTAAGTTAAATGCTTCCTCATTAAGAAACAGGTTTTGCTCATCTTTTCTTCGTTTATTCCAACATTCTGTGGCCCAATTGGCTAGTGTCTTGTCCTTGAGACCTGGCTTAGTTCACAAATGGCAATGAAGCTGGTGGATTTCAGATTTGTTTGTTCATAGTACAAAACTATGATGTCATTTGGCACCATGAGCTGCTGAAAGGAGACCCAGAAGTGAAATATTGGTAGTGCAGGATGCAGGCATGACTGAGTTATATTGGGGATGTCCCTCTCCATTTCTCCAACAGCTTCCTGACAGATGTAGACAGGGAATCTAAAGACCTAATCCAGTACCTGCAACCTCGCAGTGAAGGGTGCTTAGCACTTCTCCAGATCAGGCTTTTACAGACCATCTGTCTGCACTATGCCAGTGCTATTTGATCCAGATTCAGGAAAGCAGTTAAGCATGAGAAATTAGGGACCTTTTCCTAGGCTATCTGAACCCAAATAAAGACAATCTTTCAATGTGATTATCAAACAGAGGAGCTCACTGCCGAGGGATGTTTTTCCTCTCCACATAGCTTGAATTAGCAGTCGAACCATGGTTCACTGCTACATTTTGGGCCCACCTTGGCCCTCATGAGTACACCTGTCTGAAATGAGGTAGGTCCACTTCTACAGAGATCTTTCAACATATAAAATGCTCCAGTAGCTTAGAACAAGAGTGCCATTAATAGATATCAGCTATAACATACCAGCCTTGAAACTCTCCACAGCTGTTCCTTAAAAAATGCCTCTGGCGCTTCCGCAGAAGCTGTCTGAGAAACTAGCTTGGAGACTTCAGGGCAAGTTGCATATTTAATGGCAGTTCCAAGTAGGAGGACCACCAATTTAATCAGCACCAAGAGTGGACCCAGGGATCTCCAGAGGTAACAGCACATGCCTCTACAGCTTGAGCTAAAGAGCCAGCCTCTCAAGCAGCAAGTTATAACAAACCCAAATCCACCAATGGAACAACCCAAGGAAGACCAGCATGGGAATGGGTGAAGAAAGTATATGACAGCAATTGTCAAAAACCATCTGGCATCTAGGGAGTTGAGACCCTGAAATGGGAACACGATACAGACTAGCCACCCGGTAGCATATGCAAACAGGGCAGCATTGCTCTGTGGCAGAAGGACAGGTTACATGGTGTTTCTATATTCATGCATTAGGGAGGCTATTCCTGGTCACTGCACCTTCAGCCCTACAATAGTGCAGTCATTTACAGAACAGGCACTGACTATATGTCACCTCATCCATCATGAGAAACTAACCCAACAAGGCATGAAGAGATGGGTGCAGAGAGACAGAGGCCTGTCAGTTACATTACATTGGGAAAAGCCCAGACACTGGAAAGACTCCTGCTTGCAACATGTGGTGATCTGATCCTTCAAAGAGTGTGCAAGGTAGCAAGCAGTATGCCACAGCTAAAGGCTTGCAAATGAGTGCCACTGCAATTATGCCTTTGGGGTGATTACGGTAAGACTGTGCTGTCAGATACTGGAAAGGTTAATATGGCAGGTCTCACTACACCTGGAAGTAGTATTGACTTTCTGTATTGCTCCCGGGTTAGCATTATGAAAGCCCCTGGTTCCTCCACAGCACAGCATAAGCCAAGATTTGGAGCAAACAGTGACTTGATCCAAAGAGAAAAATCCTTGTTCGATTCTTAGCCATCTATAGGCCTCTGAATTCTGATCTCCAGCCAGTAGAGGGCAGTGGTTTACACGCACAAGAACCAGTTCATTGCAACACTTTATCAGAGTTGCACAATAACGGCACTAAGGGACACAGTCTCTCAATAGCTAAGGTTGAAATGAATTTACTCAGTTGGTTTTATAGCAGCCATGGCTGTGGCTGAAGAGACCCACTCAAGGGATCCAATCTCTGCCGCATCTGTCACATTTAAAGATGATGTCTCGAGCCTTTGGACTCTGCCTTCTGCAAGCTCGTTTCTCCTCTGCTAGGCTGGATGGCTTCCTCTTGTAACTCTGGAGACCTTGGTTAAGCACCTGTTTCCAGAGGCTGCAGTCCTGAGTGTGATCTTCCCAGTTGTCCATATCCATGTCCATTTCTTTGAGGTCTCGCTTGCACACATCCTTGAAACACAATGTTAGGTGTCCTTTAGGTCTTTTTCTTGATGCCAATTCACCGTAGAGAATGCCCTTTGGGATGCACCCATCATTCACTCTGCACACATGCCCACGCCAGGGGAGGGGTCGCTGTTTAAGGAGTGTTGCAAATGGTAGGGCTCATTGAAAATTTGTGGCAGGTTACAACACACCAGATCCTGATCCCCTTTCTGCTGTGGAGGTCACTGGGTGCTATATCAGCAGTAAGGTGCTACCCAGCCTGCGCAGGGGGATCAAAATATGGCCTCAAGTGGTACCACTGGAGTATGGGATCAGAAAAATCAGCTAGTGTAAACTGGCCTCAGTGGGGCTCAGATGCTTCATACAAGCTGAGGATTTTCCCAAAGGGGTTTTCAAAAATGCCCCTTTTTTGGAGATTTTCTTCTTTTTTTACTTATTTATTGGCTCCTTAAATCTTAGAAACAGAATATCCTTCAGTCCAGTCTGAAACAAATCAACAGAATCACTTTCTACTGCTTGAGAACTCCTGGCGCTTATTAGTAAGTTTTAGTGGGTTATTGCAGAAATTAAGGCAATAATTACAGCTGACTTCATGTATATACAGAAATCTGTCCAATTATAAAGTCAACTTCCAGACATTATAAATATTGACATTTAATAAAATGAATGATTAAAATAATGAAATAGAGTTTTCCCACTGGCTTGAATGGGAGCATGATCAACAATTATATGCTCATTTCCTTGTACCCTGGTCCCCAAATCTTTAAGGAGCTGAATAGGATCAATCCCTAATCCCTAGCTCTCAGTGCCCTGGCAGCTCAGACAGTTTAGAGGCATAACAGGAAAGCTACTCATAGCTAAGTGAGCAAAGCACTCAAGGGTTTAAAATTTTAAGCTCTTGAAATTTAACCCTAAGTGGTTCAGTCATATGCTGCTTTCATTGTACTGCACCAAAATTTGGTTGACTCTGAAGGCGGATTTCCTAGATTTCAGACATTTAAAAATCAAGTGTCTATGGTTTCCTGGCTAGAGCACTGGCTTAGGAGTCTAAGGAACCAAAAGACTATGTTAAATTCCAGCCACAGGCTTCCTGTGTGACCTTGCATATATGGCTTAATCTATACTTTTCCCCATCTGTAAAATGGGCTTAACGCACCCCTCCATTCCAAGGGTGTTGGAAGAATAAAATCCATTATTAAGTCTGAGGTGCTCAGATGCTGCCAGGAGGAGAGCCATGTAAATACCTAGACTGGCTGCAATGGGTCTTGCCAAGCGCAAAGTTTTCTACGTGAACTATTAGAAAACGTTACTTAAGAAGGTCTGGAACGAATAATAGAGGGAGTCAGGGAGTTTCCCATTGCTGTATAATTACTGACCATTTGTTATCCCCCCAGCTGACTTACACTGCCCATTCAAAATACACTTCAATAGAATTGTTCCACTGAAATATGGCATCAATTTTTCTGCTGGTATAAATTGGTGCACCTGCATGGAAAGCAATGGCACTCTACCAATTTGTAGTCGCTTGGAATTTGGCCCATTTCTTGGAATAGACACCTGTGAATATTGAAGCTGACAGAATAATTAATTTTTTTTTTTGGTTTGGTTTCATTTGGTTTAGTGGCCTACCCAAAAAAAATTCCTTTCGGATTGACTCAAAACAGATTTATTTATTTTTTAGTTTCTCACAACAAAAAAACAAACAGAAAAACAAAAAATATTACACACACAACTTGGTTTCAAATTCAATTAAATATTTAGTTGACCCAAAATGTAACTTTCTGTTTCATTTTGGGTAGTTTTTATCCTTTATAAAAAACATTTTAAAGTAAATCTAGCTAAATTTTGAAACAAAAAGTCAAAATATTTCTTTTAAAAAATGACAAAATGAAACATTTAAACTTTGAAAAAAAATTTTAAAGATGAAACTTTTTGCTGAATTCAACTCAAATTCACAAATAGTTTTGGTCAATTCAAAACTGCTCCCACCCTTTTGTTGTTGTTGTTGTTGGGGATTTTTTGGCAATGAGCATTTGTCCAGAAAATTTCATTCAGCTGTCTTGAATATCTACATTTATAAAATGCATAACATAGATTTCAAAAAAATGGGGTCTCATAATGCTTGTGTGTTCTTTATTTTACAAGGACATATTGATGGAAGAGATGATTAGTGTATGGCCAGAAGTGAAATGATTGATATGCTGTTTGGTATTATGAAATGTGCAGGTTGCATGATGTTTCAGGTACATGAGATAAAGTATGAGAATTGTACATTGGAACATGTAATGATCTTGTGTAGTAAATAATGCACACATTGCTGAGCAGTAAATCATTCTAGCTAATGCACAATCGTTAAATTATGTTGAAAATAGATTCATCTGAGGAAATGGGTTCTTGTATTTTAATAGCAGTTTGCAGTGTTGATATGAGTGTATATTTTGACAGATTTGAGGGGCAAAGTTAAGGTTGAGTGGGTGGTATAAGTCATTTGGGGTGATAATGAATGATCAGTAATTATATGGCAATCTGGAATTGGCTGGATACCTTAATTATGTGATTCTAGATTTTCTAATATTACAGGGAGTTTTTTTAAAAAAGGTGTAAAGTTTTTGTAAAGAAAGTCTAATTATTTTGGGGTAGGAGTTGTCAGCTGGATTCCTCTGAAACATACTTTCAATTATAATTTTATTTTATTTTTGAGCAGGGGGAGATGGGAGAATTAGTTCTTAGGCTCCAATACTTTCTGTGTTAGCAACATTTAAAATAGGAATTACCCTCCCCCCACTGCAACCCTGATAGCATCACAGCAAAAACAAAATCAACTAGGCTTTGTGTTTATCATTAACCAAGCACCTTGGGTTAAAAGCAGAGTTAAGCAAATGCAGGAAAACAGGGCAAACAAACATTTGGCCTGAGCTTCCAACAGCTGCTTGGTCTGACCATGTTCGTAGCACTTTGTTGTTTGTTTTTCCTGAACATTAGCATGGACTGGTCTGTGTTGGTATCAGTGTTTCAGGGATGGCTGTATTTTGATGAATACCCATTGTGATGGGGCATCTGCCTCTCACGGGCAGAATAGGGGTTAAAAGCAACCCTAGGGAGGCTGGGCAATTAGACAGGGGCTGAAAGGAGTAGCCAATCATGGCCAGCAGGCTCATATAAGAAGGGTGCAGGACAGAGAAGAGTTCAGTAGTTGACTGGTGCTCAAGGGGAAAAGACCAGGCTCCTAGTAGGAGGAAGGCGCACCAGCACCTGGGATAGAGCAATGCTGCAAGCAGGGACTGGGGGAGCTAGAGAGAGCTTCTGGTTGGCTGCTAGAGACTGAGGTAAGGGCAGAAGAGGGTGCTGGAACTGCATGGGAAGCAGCCCTGGGACAATGGACTGCAGTTACCACTGGGGGAAGTGGTTGGACAGAGATTGCAGGTCTCCCGGAAGGGAGAAATGCAGAGTGTGGCACAGCCAGAGGGCAGTGTCACTGAAGAGGACACCACAGTCCTGGGAGTGACACGGGTCCTGGAACGAAAGTGATGGTGGTGAGGCACCGCCAGAGGAGAGTGTACAGAGCTAATCCCCAGGACAGCCAGCAGGAGGCACCACAGTGGTGAGTCACACCCCATCGCGCCCATATTCATGTGTCATGTGCATTTGCTAGTCTTTCTTGTGGATAAAATTTCAATCATCCAGTCAGAGAGAAGAAACAATATCATGTGACTTAACGTGATCAATCATGAGCCCTGAATAGGAGAAGGAATGGATCTTGTGGTTAGGCAACAGACTGGGATTCAGGCAATCTGGGGTCAGATTCTGGCTCTGCCATTGATGCCCAGTACAACCTTGGATGAATTATGTCATTTCTCTGGACCTCAACTCTCCACCTATAAAATAAAGCTTCCAACCCTTGGTCTGTTTAGATTCTAAGCTCTTCAGGGACTTACAATGTGTTTACAGGGCCCAGAACAATGGCCTCCCATTTTACAGTTGGGGCCTTTAGATGCTATAATAATAGATGATGATGAACAGCAAAGAGTCAAAGTGAATGGCCTGCAAACAGCCCATCAGTGGAATAGAATCCTTGAACAGCAGCAAATACATGTGTACAAATCAAAATAACTCACAAAAAGGCCTAAATTCATTAGAGAAATTATTTGCAATAAATAATGTAACGAGCCAAGTGTTAATTAGAAGATGGATGTGATATCTTGGTAGATTGTGAAGTCTCTACCTAGTGAGCAAAAGCATCTAGCAGGGAAGAGGAAATGAGATGTGACATTTTTTGATTCAGTCTAGATGAAGAGCCAGGGCGCAGACTGCCAAGAGATGCTGAGATCGACATGCATATCTAGAAAACAGCCAGCTTCACTATTGGTTACATTCGTCCAGCCACAGATACTCTAGTGCTGTTGTCCTGTCCCCACCAATTCACAGCCCAATCCCGGGGAACGACTCTAGAAGTAGGAGCTGATAAAAGAGAAAGAGGATGTTGCAGGTCAGGTTTGAGACTCACTGGCAAAGCTGCACATAGGATCACAGACTGAATGACCGGGGGACTGGTGTAGGTGAGGACTGGGGTCCCCTTCAGCTGCTGAGTAGAGACCCAGGACTGGAATGAAAGGTTAGGATTAAGGTACATTTGCAAAGTTGGGGGCAGAGAGGGATCTTGCAGAATTCTTGTCTGAATTGATCAAGGCTCAAACTATCACTATCAATCACCAGCCTTCAGAAGTCCTAAATTCACTAGCCAAGCTTTAAAAATCCACTACCATCTAATGACTAAATATATTCATTATCGTCAAATTCTACTCTCAGTTGCCCTGTGATAAGTCTAGAGAACTCCAGTGACTTCAGTGCATAATTCCCTTTCTGATAGAGTTGCTTAGAACAGAATTCAGGCATGTTTCTTATTAGGCATTTTCCTCTGCTTTGCAATGCATCCCATTATTGTAATTATCCAGCAAACAAAGTAAATCACAATTTTCCCCCAAAGTTAATGCAATGAATGCACTTGCTGTACAGATGTAAGCACAGCTGCAGCTTATCCAGCATACATGTGTGGGTGCCAAGGGAGGGGGCGCGGATCTTGGCAGTGCCAGCGTTCGGAAGTAACGAACAAAACCACACTTTTAACCATTGTGCGGTAATCACTGTCCTTGGAGGCTTTAGCACAATAGACAGCATGGCTGCCTATAAAGACATGATAATAGGAGGAATGGGGCTTGTGCAGCTGGAATGACAATGGAATGGAATGCTACACAGACAACTGGCAGATCTGGTGCCAACATCTCTTTCCAAGGTGGAGCTAGATGGAATGAAAGCCTCTGTGTCCATCCAGACCCAAATGAAAACAGACTCTCTATCTTCATCCCTAGCATCAAGGGTAACAAATCAGAGAACCTCTATTTTTCTTTACCAGTTGGCCTGGTTCAAGGAAAACTGGCTCCCCATGAGAAGCCAATTGAGTTAATCACTCTTGTGGCAAGACTCTGGATTGAGTGTGACACCACTTGAGAGGTTCTGTTCAACAGTGGGGAAAGCGGGAGCCACCAGGGGCCAGGTAGATAGGTAGGTAGATAGGGAAATTGCTTCCTCTCTTCTGCCTCACTTTCCCCAAGTCTGCACAGAAAGTCAGTGGCAGGATCAGTGCTCACAGACTTGTGATTTCTATTAAGAGCTGCCATTTGCAGTATACAGCAGCAGCAGCTTTTATTGATCCAGAAAAAATAATAATCTGGGAACAGGAACTACCCATGAGCATCACCTACAGGCAAAGTTGTCTACTAATTAGCTAACTACATACATAGAGAATTGTCTTGGGCAGAGAACTCCCATCTACTCCCTTTCCAGTGCAGAAAATGTAAGCAGAGGATAAGGAGTGAAGACTTGAATGGATGAGGGGCCTATTTAAAAAAAAAAAAAAGACAGGCTGAAAATGTCAAAATGTTACAGACCTGAGTCTCCTCTTGCATATGCTGGTATAACTCCTCCCGATATGTACAGCTGTAGCTGAAAAGAGAAGCAGGCCCTACATGTTTTATTTACAGGACATAATAGCTATAGTAATCACCTATGTGGGGGGGGCAGATTGTGGTGGTCCTCTCCCAACCTCCACTTACTACCCATGTTCCACCCCTTGTGAAGCCAAAATGAGAAGGTGTTTACAGCAGAGAAGGAGGGTCTAGTGTCTGGGACTTGGAATCCTGAGCAAAATTTCCTGTTGCAATATGATCACTGTATGATCCCTGTATGATTACCTGTCTCCCTGTATATTGCAACAGTCTCCCTATATGATTACTTAATCTCTGTGCTCCAGTTTCCCCATCTGTAAAATAATTCTTTGTCTCACAGGGGTGAGGATAAATTCATTAAAGCATGGGAGGTGATGGGGTGTCATTAAAGTGTCTGAGCAGTTGATCGTACAGATCTCTACACCATGATTGTCCCATTTCTGTGCATTGACCACAAAATTGTTAACAGTATAGACACTTCACATTGTCATAATTAGGCTTACTAGTTAACTCCCTCTTGATATGAATGGGGGCAGCTCACAGCTCCCGCGGGACTGCTGTTGCATACTCAGGGGGATATCACGGCATCGGTTACATTCAAAAGGTTTCCTTTGCCATCACAAGGGCTAGAAACAATATTTCTGATTCTAAATGGAAGTTTAGATTCTTGAGCACAGAATGGCAGCCACGGAAAAGTAACAGGTTGCTGACCTGGCCCCACCTGATCCCTATTCAGACATCTTTAATTAAGTGTTTTTTACTAGTGACCTGTCAAGAAGTAAATGAAGAGTGCCAGAAAGTAGGTAAAATAAGAGACTGGGTTTTTTGCCAGCAGTAGAAATCAGATCTGTCACCATTCATCTGTTCCAAAAGACACCAAGATTTTTCGACCCCACAACTTACAATTAGAGCTGGTCAAAAAACAAGGAAAGAAAAAAAAAGTTCACAAAAAACCTGGAAATCTAAAAGTTGTTTCCATTTCACAAAGTGCATTGTTTAGAAAATTATCCTGATTTTCTTTTGTGCAAAAACAGGTCCTTGATGTTTTTCTTTTAGTTTTTTGCCTTTTTTTTCAGTAGTTTCAATAAAAATCTTGTGAAAAATGAAGTTTCATTTTTTTAAAAAGGCCACTTTGCAGAGGTAAGTCCTGTGGCCTGAAGCTCTAGAGAGGAAGGAGCTCTCTGCTCCCATCTGTTGATGCACAGGGGGAAGAACAGCTACACAGAATTTTATTTGCATAAACCTTCTACCCAGAATTCTTCTAGTGACACTTTGGAAGTCTCCATAATTGTACACAAACCCAATAACTGGTTGCATAGTGGGACTGAACTAAGAGAGGACTCCTACTTTCTGGCAAGGTGTGCATCCCCTAGACGCTACTGGTTCTTCTCCACTGAGAATCTTGCACTAGGGGAAAGGACTTTTCAAAGTGAGATGATGCAAAGGTCCTCTCCTACCTGGCCATTAAATAAAGCTGAAATCACTCTAGCTGTGTTGGTGGCAGAGCCTCAGAACAGGACCAGGCAGCATGTGACTGACCTGCCTAGTTGCACCTGAGGACTATGAGGGAGTGTTTTATTTATACTGTTGCTGTATGAATTGTTGTAGTGCGTTCCCAAGTTGATGCTGTGTTCCCTTCATCCCTAATAAATTCTCCTTGTTTCACATACAGACTTAGTGCTTGTTAGTGGGGCAGTATTGCCTATGAAGGGCTCTCAGGAAATGGACTTAGTGATCCCAGAATTTCTGGGTGGCATTTTGGTTTTAAGAGAGACCCCTCATTGCTTGAACCTAGCCCTTATTGCTGCAGACAACACCTGGCAGAAAGATTTGTCATTGTGTAAACCTTTTTGTTAGAAACACAGCATTGCAATTACCAAGGCTGGTAAAGCCAGTCAAAATTCTTTACTGTTTATATCAGGCCTGTTTATATCAGCCATTTGCATTTTGGTGGCTCGGGATGGAACACAATACTTGAAGTGATTCCATGTGTTGTATGTTGCCACTGCAGTCTGCGTCTGCTTTTAGCGGATCAGGAGAAGCCCCGACAAAGGAATATGGTTGAATATCAGGGATAACAACTGAGATACGAGGCAGAGAGAAAGAGTAATTAAAATTAAACAGAAGTTTGAGGAGACAGAGTAAGCTGAATACAAAGGTCTAGATTATGGGGAGCAAAGCAGCTGGCTGACAATGCAAGCAAGGGCAATGTTCAGAGTAGCACTGCAAGACTAGCTAATGGATGGACTCCCAAAAGGGATGTTCTTAAGGCAACGGATGCCAAAGTGGGGGCAGCTCAAGCAAACATTAACCCTAGAGAGCACCATGGAAAGATGTCTGACACGGTGATAAAGGATCCAGATTTTTGCCAGGAGCTGCGCAGAACTCTTGCCATTGCATGGGAGATAACAATGAGAACTTGAGATTTGCCCTGATGTTGTAACAAGCTAATGTGGATCATCTCTCCTAATAATGCCAAGGGAATTTCAGCAGACCGACTGTGAGCTTTTAGTCAGGGAGACTGAAAGGAATGAGCAATGCACGTGTCTAGATGCATTTGGTAGAGTTCACACACAGTCTTTACCTTTAGAACCCAGAAAGAGGGGCCATCGGCCTGGACAACAGGGGTTACTACCTATGCATCTGCTGAAGATGGGCTTCGTGAACTTGATTTAACAGTTTCAGTAGAGCAGCAATTCTCCTAACAGTCCTGCACTGCACTGGGCGCAAGGTCAGGCACAAGATGGGCCCAGATGCAAGAGCTCTGCTAAGAAGAGGAGGCAGATTATCAGTCAGAACCTGGCCTGTGGCAAATGATTTCTGCAAACAAGCATCCGGCCTTCCAAAAATAGGCAATTAAAAACAATTAAAATTAGACTTATTTTTTCCTAGCAGGCCTCTCTCTAATAGATAGTTTCATCTCAATCTCTGTGTAATCTGAGTCCAGTTCCCAGTGAACAATCACCTACATTATGTAAAGCACAACCAGGCTTGGCATAGGCTAGCCCTCTGGAGAGAGGCTGAGAACTGAAGTAATGAGGTCTAACCATCAGAAGTGAATCATAGAATATCAGGGTTGGAAGGGACCTCAGGAGGTCATCTAGTCCAACCCCCTGCTCAAAGCAGGACCAATCCCCAACTAAATCATCCCAGCCAGAGCTTTGCCAAGCCTGACCTTAAAACTTCTAAGGAAGGAGATTCCACCACTTCCCTAGATAACCCATTCCAGTGCTTCAGCACCCTCCTAGTGAAAAAGATTTTCCTAATATCTAACCTAAACCTCCCCCAATGCAACTTGAGACTATTACTTCTTGTTCTGTCAGGATGGTTACAAGTCAAATAAAGACAAGACATCACTAATGCCTAACTTAACAAACTATATTAGATTCCAACAAAGTTTTGCACCCCATGCTCCAGCAGATTACTGACCAAACTCTTAGGTCAGTATCCAAAGGCTGCTTTCTTTTTCTTTTCAGCAGCAGTGAATGCAATGGGCAGGGGGAAAGAGAAGGGGGTTTGTCCCTCCCTTTTATAGTTTCAGTCTCTCTCGACAAACATTTCCAGCTGGGCATTAGGAAACAAAGCATCTGTGTGGAAAGATGTTCCCTGTTGGCTTTTTCTCACCTGTTTGAGCTTTCTTTGTTTCCCTCCCTGTTTGATGACTCTGTTTACTGCTTAAATTCAAATTAAGTAGTGCACACATTGCTATGTCTAGGACCAATCTGTATGCTAACCTTTGTTTGGGCAGGATTGCGGGGTTTGGAACGTGTGCTAATAACATCATACAGGGATATCTTATAACTTTACATACAATTTTGCCACACTTATTTTATCAGGACGATACTGACTGGCAAATCATGAGCTTTCAAATGATACCTTACAAGGCATATCTTATGCAAACGTTAGTACAACAGAGTGTAGGGTGTGAACACAGAGGAATAGTCTGTCACATCTTCATACTCATCCTTTTCGGGGGAAAAAGGAGGTTTTGCCCTGGCTGGTATAGAAATGATGTTCCTTTGTGGGGCTGAGTGAAGAGTTATGGAGAAAATAAAATACTTTGTTCAAAGCAGCCCTGCTTGCACTCACTGCACTAAATCCCAGCAAGGTGAATTCAAGTTCAAGAGCTAGTCAAAAATATTCCACAGAAGTCATGGGGAAATGGTCTTTTTTCTTTAAAAAAAAGATCTTTTGAACTTTTTTAGTTTTCCATCAGAAGCAAAAAGAATGTACATATATTTTAGTTTTCAAAAGCTAACTTTTTTCTCCTTTTCTCCACATCTCCCTCTTTTTCCATCTTGCCATTGGAAGAGAGGGGGTAGGAAAGAAGGAAGAGGAAGTGAGGGAACTGGAAAACTGAACGTGTTTTGATTTTTCATTGGAAAGCCAAAAATTTTTCGCTGTGATTTTTGGAAAAAAAACCCCACAATATTGCCAAGTTTTGAACAAAGAAAAATTCATGGCATTTTTCAATTAGCTCTACTGGCAGTCTGGAATGATAGGACATTGACTTGTGGCAAGACGACATTCAAGCAGTAAGATCGCCGTGTCCTCCATCAGCTGTGCTTTCCAGGAAACCATGGCCACAAAAGTAGAAGGGACCAATTGCTGGGGAAATGACCAGTCTGTTCTTTGTGCTGTTTCCCCTTTTCTTCCACCTCCCTCTGTCCCCAGGGCATGGTCTCACATGGTATAGCTGTAGAGCATGGAGACATCAGTTATTACATTGGGTCTGGGTCTACTAAACTCTGTAGTTAAATTCAGAACCTGAACCACTTCTGAATCACCTAGCTCAGGAAATATTTTAATTCCTTTTGGGGATGAATGGCCCCTAATTCTTACTCCTCTGCTAGGGTACTTCCATTGAGCAAAGACAAGATCTTCACTATTGACATGACATGATCCAATGGATTTCAGATGATTGCTATTGTAATTTATTCATACAACATCCTTGGTATGCATAGAGTTTTACACACATGAACAATTTCCCTATGAGCTCACAATCCAAGTAATCCTTCAGGACTGAGGAAATCTTTCCTACACTCTTGTATCTCCCTGCATCAATAACAAAAGCACTTACGTTTCCACCCTTCCCAAATACTGCATTAAGGTTTGCACAGCCTGGTTCTATGATGCTCACATGGATCTTGTCTATGGAGCCAGAGTTTCAGACACTCTCCACCCTCTCTCTGACTCCCTTTGTGTAGCCAGCTCACAGATGCACCCATTGCTGGGCATACCAACTTGCACCAATATTACGCATTTCTCTATGGAACAAGTTCATAAAAAAAATCTGGAGGAGGAAATACTTCTCTGGGTTTTGATTAACAGAGTTGCTTATTCTAATTCTCTCTTTAACACATACTAGCAAAGGGTTCAGGTGACAATTGCTGAATATCTGTGTCAGATCCAGTGCAGCACAATACGGATATACTTCTGCAGTGTCATGAATGTAGCAGTTAGATAATTTGCAATAGAACTGGAGGATTAGTTAACACCCAAATGTTGACTGACTGGAACTGGAGGTGTAGTTTCCACCTTGAGGAGATATTCCCAGCCTAGCTCTGATCAAGGTAGTACACTAAACGAAGAAGTGTAGCCACAGCAGCGCAGGCAAATTCCCCTCTGCCTGCCCGAGAATGTGCCTACATCTTGAATTGGACTGTACTCAAGACAGCTCGTCCCTTTTACCGCAATGGCTGTACTGCTATTTTTAGCATGCTAGCTCAATCAGAGCTAACATGAGCATGTCTCCTTGAGCTGGAATTACACCTCCCACTTCAGTGTAGATATATCCATTAATAAATCCAGCCTACAACATTGCTGCTTCCAGTTTCACATCGTTCTCCAGTAAATATCCATGTTAGTACTAAAACTTTGCCCTTCTTTAATGCCTCCCAGCTGTGGATTTCAAAGCACCTTTGCAAACGTGAATCTATTTATTTTCACAGTGTCTCTGAGAGGTAGACAAATATTATCCCTGTATGAGGGGGAGGAAACTGAGGCACAGAGCGGTGCTATGACTTGCCCAAGGTCATACAGGAAACCAGGAACAGAAGCTCCAGGGGGGCAGTGCTGACTTGCATCCACTAAAGAGCTCACTGTATTTCCTTCTCAGCACAATGAACATCAGGAGCGGTCTCGCCCTCTCTCATGTTTAGGAATTACTTTGATGCTCTTTGCCATCCGATTTTAATAATCGAGGCCGCCTTCCTTTTGTGACACCATGGGGCCACTTAGGCAACTTGCCACGTGCATGAAAGCTGTACCTAGTCGGCATGTGTATTTAGATCATTTCCAATAAACACAGACAGCCACTAGCCCAGCTTGGATCTCTCCCTTCCTTATAGACTTCTATTTGTTTGCATTCCCCACTCTGAATTCACTCGGGGACCCCCAACTGTGTTTTGTTGGAGGCCAATAATGCAGCTTCCCTGAAATGAATACGTTAAGGGTGCTAGGATTCCCAGGTGTCCTCTTCAAACATACACCAGGGATACCTCTGCTCAGGCAGTCCGGCCCCTGGAACCCACATTCCCATGCCAGGGAAGGCTGGTGGTGGATATCGCCTGTGCTAATTTCACACCTTCCTCTCCGCTCCCCACAAAATCCCAGGCAAACCTTGCACTTTGGCTGACATTCAAAACCATCGCCTCTTTGCACACATTATCTTCCAGGGCTCTGTCATCCCTCACATTAAAACATGATCACTGGGCATCACCACAGCTTGGTTCAACCAATGAAGGGGCTTGGTTCCTAGAATGGTGACTTAGCCACCGCCTGTAGTGTGGCTTGGTCATCTGCTTGGAAAAGACTGGCTATCTCTAGAAGATGATACCTGCCTGGAGGATGTTGCAGGCATTGGGGCTATGTGCCTCTTTCACCCACCTGCAGTGTCAGGAAAGCCTCTGACCCTTCAGACCCCAGGCTCAGTTTTATGGGCCTATCTCCTGCGACTTTTGTTATAGCCTATATTAAATTAAAGGGCTACCTTTGCCCACAGACAGGACTTACCACAGTGCTTTTCCTTTCCTGTCTGCTTGCTTTCTGTGAAGGAGATGGAGGAGCTATGCTAGTTAAAGTTCTCCCTCTCTGTTCGAAAGGGACATGCACACTTTCATTGCTCACCTATGCTTCAGGTTGGCACTCCTGAGAGTGACTGGTGCCTGTTGCTGTAATTACCACCATGCATGTGAGAGCAGTAAAGTAAAATGAGTGATCATATGGGGCAAACATGAGGAGGCAAGCTGCCCTGGCCTGGACAAGATGGAACCTCCATGTGATTTCCAGCCACTTTCAGTCCCAGATACAATGAATTATAGTAATCTGTGCCAGAGGTGGCAAATGCATGGATCACCGAGACCAGATATAAAAACTCCCTTGAGGAGTCAGCTGTGGGGATTGACCTAAAGGCATGTCTGGATCTAAAAGCACCAGCCTCTCTCTATTGCTTGAGCCAAAGGACAGAGCCTGGAGGCAGAAGCGGAGTTATCAACCTCTGTGAGCTCGTCTACATGCAAGGTTGTCCCTGTTTACTTAAAAGTAAACGAATGTAGTCAAACTGATGTGTAAGGAACTCAGCTAGCCACCTATTGAAAACTCCTTCCAACCCTTTCATTGTTGTGAGACGCGCACCCTCTGCCTTGTCCAGCAACCTTACCAATCAAACAGCTGTCTGCTGCAGCACTCCCAGTGAGTCACCAAACCTGGCCTGTCTTGGACCAAGTTCCAGTCAGAATCCAAGAGTCCTCACCACCACCACCTTATCAACTGCCCCCTCTCCTCTGTAATGAAGGGGGGTCCCACTCTTGAAGGCAGGATTGGTCCCAAGACATTATACAGACAAGATGGGGGAGGGTATCTTTTATTGGACCAATTTCTGTTGGTGAGAGAAATATGCTTTCAGAGGAAGAGCTCTGAGTAAGCTGGAAAGCGTCCCTCTGTCACCAACAGAAACTAGAGTAGAGCTGTGGCAGTCTGGCAGAGGGAGAGAGGTGGTTCCTCAGGGTGGCATTTTTGCCATTGATGGCACCTGTTTGTCTCAAATTAATGATGATGGCAGCAGGACCCAGAGGCTTCACGCCACTTGGCAGATGCCGTGGATGGAAGAAGGGGTCAGAGTCTCAGCAATTTGCTCGACGATCTTTCCTCTTCTGATCAGCATCACTCCTGTCTTGCCCAGGCTGATTATGAGCCAGATGCTCTCCATGCAGGTGCCAATCTCCCAGAGGCATTGTGACATCCTTGTGCTGGCATCCTTGGAAAGGAGATGTCCTGAAGACAATGTTCTGCACTTCCTCTCTTACCCCATCTCTGAAATGCAGCCAGCTCCAGGAGGGGGTAAATGATATCCATACAATCCTTTTCCATCTCCTCATTCTGTGAGTATGCGCGGGGCGGGGGCAGGGTGAATCTTGTTTGATGAATGGTTTTGAAAAAAATTCCAGATCCTAGCATGAAATGCTGCATAACAAGTGGCCAAAATATCACTACTTCTGTTATCCTCGGCTGGTGAGGATCTGGCCCTCTGTTTCCAGTCCAGTTTGCACTCACTTCTTCAGATAACTGAGGGTAATTGCTTGTTTTTTCCTTTTTATGGGGAAGATAATGTGAGAGATCGGGGGTCTGTTAGATTGCTCAGTTTTCTGGTAAAGGCTCCAGCAGAAAGAACGTGACCTGTGTGTTAGACCCTCTCTTAGTTATAGAGCTAGGGCATTTTTTAACTCTCCTCTTTCATGGAGTAGAAGCAGCAGTGGAGCAGGGGGTGAAAAGTCAAGGGAAGGACAAGTTGACTGATGGAGCTCGGGTTGTGGGGTCAGCACAAGGCGTCGTGATCAGGGCTCAGACAGAGCCATTTCCTCTACGATTTTTATCTTTCGTCTGTTCACACATCACGCCACCTGGATATAATACAGAACTATCCAAAAGCATAGCAAAAAAAACAACACGCTTAACCCTTTCCTTTCTCCAGTAAAGAAACCAGCAAACCCCAGCCCTAGGCAGACTGCCGAGCAATTCCATACTGTGAGTCCTGGCTTTTTCCGGCAACAAGGGACTTGTCTTTATGGGCATTGTAAATAACGTAAGTTGCACTTTTTATTATCTCAGACATGTGCAAGTGGCACTGTTAGCCTTCTGTGTTGACCCTGTGGCCCATCCTATGATTTACTCACCAAGTTCACATCACTGACTCTTTTTTTTTTTTAAAGTTTTATTGGGTTTCAGGACTTTTTCTAGTTTTGTTCCCTCTCATTTCCTGGTTCTCCTTGAAAGCCCCCAGACGTTTGCTCATGATTCTAGCATCTCTGGGTCAGGGCTCCTCCTTGTGAAAGTGATGGCAGAGAGAAGCAATTTCACCTTGCTAAATGAATACTCACTTATGGTTAGCCAACTCAGCAAGGTGGAAGACACTAAATCACCATGCACGCTATATGGGCCCATAATAAATGAGGACCAAATTCCAATACTTACGGTGAATAACACCACTCTATGAATACTCCACTGAAGACAATGGGACAACTCATGAAATCAGGTGTCACTCAGACATGAGTAAAGGTCTCAAAGTCTGGCCCTCAAACAGTCTACATCAGGAGTTAGGATGAAATTCTGGCCTCATTGAAGTGAATGACAAAAATCCTGTTTATGTCCACGGAGCCAGAATTTCACTCATATAGTGCCTTAGGATCTCAAAGCAGTCTATAAACATTATCAGACAAGAAGCGGCAGAGACAGGAACAAGGCTCAAGTCTCCTAATTCCCAGTGCCCTGCTGTAACCAGCAGATCATGATGCATCAATATTGGATTCATCAGTGTTAGTTTCTTTTACCTCAATGGCTTGGCTGCCTGACTAAATATTTGCCTAGCAACTTCATTCTACACTGACTGATGATCATCTCAGATAGATATAGTGCCAGTACTCACAAGCTAAACAGGATGCAACTTTGTAAGAAGTTGCAGTGGAGACCATACCGTTAGGGGGAAAAAAAATACTAGACTCCAGCAGGAACCAACCCTGATGCATCAATGAATGACCTTCTTAACTCTGAGATGTGAAACCAAAAGTTTGACTATTATTTCCTGGTTCTTTTCACAAGAGCAGAGTGTTAGCTCCAGTATCATGATCACATCCCAGTATGGTTAATTACAACACGACGCCTGTAGAAACAACTGTGAGGGTGGGGTAAATTTTTTAGGGTATCATCATTTAAGCAAGCCTGTTTATTTCTTAACTCCACAACATTAGCAACAGAGCTGATCTGAAAATGGTAACAGTGAACAATTTAGAAAGAATGAAATAATTAGTTCCTACCCCACAAAGGAATTATAGACGTTTACTTGTCTTAAACAAAAACAGAACAGCAAATCAGTTCATGGTTTTCAAAAACAAACAATTTTTTGGTTGTCTGAAAAATTTCAGTTCTCAAAAACCAGAACTTTCTACCAAAAGTTGAACATTTTTCAGTTTTAAAAAACCTGAATATTTCCTTGATTTTCAAAAAACTGATTTATTTATTTAGATGGAAAATTGGAAAATTTTAAATTAAATGAGAATTTGTTTAGAAATACAAGCTCTTATGTTTTTAAAAAGTTGAGAGGAGGTTTTCAACCCCTTCTAGTTAGCAATATTTTGGATTCAGGGACGTGGATTTTCTAGTTGTACACTCTCAACAAGAAATCCCAGGTATCGTTCATTAAATATACTGTAAAAAACCATAGAGTGCAAACAGGAACATTTAAAATTAAAAAAACCTGCTCTCAACTTTAAGAGACTCCCTTATTTCATCTCTCTTTATTTGCAGCGCCAAAGCTGGTGTGAAACGGCACTGGCTCACTGACTTCAGTGGAGACATCACCGTTTGGCACATCCATTTCTTCTGAAACGCAATATGGCAAAGTGGAGGAAAATTAGACCTGGCAAACCAGAGTCCTATGTTCCACTCCCAGCTCCACCTGACTGACCTGGTGCAAATTCCCACCTGGACGATGGTGACAAACAGTTGCTTCTTCCTATAGTCAGTGGCTTTGTTAATAATAAGGGTTACTGTACATAAATATTAACACTAGTCAATGGAAAAGCCAGCATTAGAACTCCATGTCTGCTGGTCTGTTGCTCAGTGCATCATCCTGTAAACTACAGAGCACGGTGCAAAAAATAGGAAAGGTCTGTCTTGGTGGCTCACTTCACCATGTAAACCCATACATACCACACATATAGCCAATGCTTGAGTGTATATGGTGAGATGCATAACATTTGTTCTGTATTTCAACCACTCTAGCAGTTCCTCAGCTTCTTTGCAGGGCACTTTCACTTCCAGTTCAGCACTTGCTCCATCAGGCTGGTGTATGCCAGATAGTCGCCTCAAAGACTCAACTCCCTTCACTTTCTCTGATAACTGCATGCAAGTATTTCTGGGACAGATCTCTGGCCAGCAGAAGATAAGTGGCCCTGTACTGCTCCCACAGATGAAGCAGAGCTGGGGAGGGGAACAAATTACTGCTCTCCGCAGATGACTGGGAGGCATCCCATAAAGCTCCAGGGGTGGAAGTAAACACCCCCAAAACTCCAACATTAGTAGCAATAGGGAGCAAAGACCACTGGGCTCATCTCTCTGAGGGCATCTCAAATAATTAGTAAGAGCGAATAGGGTGGTGCCAGAGTGGGAGAGGGGCTGCTCACATCTGGCTATTGCATGGGGTTTCCATGGGGCACACCTGCTCTATGAAGAGAAGATGGCTATAACTTGTGCCGTTCTGTGGAGGTCAGGTGCGGCCTTTAGCCTCCTAGTTTGCCTGGGTATTTTATGCCCTCCCTCACACACACCCCTATGCTGCAGCACAGTAACTGAGTCCCTCCCAAAACTGCTCCCTGTGCCCCCGTGAGCTTGGGAAGTGTTATTCATTTTACAGAACATCACACAGTGCAATTAGGTCATTTGCAGCGCTGCCTAGCCCAGCCATTCAAAACACTGGAGCCAGACCTCTTAAAAAACAAAAACAAAAAACAAGAGGTTTCTTTTTTTAATATTACATTCTTTACCTTCTGGGTGTACTCAAGTCACACTTTCAAGCTTCTCTTTACAGCTACCAGGTCTAGAATTTACTTTTTTTTTTTTTAATGAAAGCTGAGATTCTCATTTAATCACCTGACTCCAGGAGCTGAGAAAAACACCAAATACCATGAGGCTCACAATAAAAAAAAAAAAATCACAAGAGTTGGCAGCACTAGACTTACTCAAGATCTCACAGGAAGTGTGTGGCAAAGGCAAGAATTGAATCCAGACCTTCTAAGCCCCTTTCACCGTAAAGCCATCATTCCTGCTAGCAACACAACTTGCGACAGCATCAATTTTGGGTGTCCTTGCTCTGTGGTCATCTCCAGTCAAAGCCTTTTATTGCTGTCCATTTCCACTCACGGCCCAAATTGATGTCCATATAGTTAAAGCAACACATGGTTTATTTACTCATTAGCATATCCAGCTGTTAGCTTTCCTTCTCCCGATATTTCAGGCTAAGTAGTGATTTGACATGAATAACACTCACTCAGCAAGCAGCTGAAAGATATTGTAAATATAAGAAGTCTTAAGCTCCAATAGCTTTTTCAAGTGCTTAGTACAAGCCCTAGTTAGCAGTGGGGGAGGGCGGGGAACACGGAAGAGGCCAGTGCTATTACTTAAATAGGCCCATTAAAAAGAGCACTGAGTGAAATACTGCTTTATTAAACAGATGACATTGCATCAGGAATGATGAATCATAAAGTTTCCTTTTGGTATTACAATGGTATATGACCTTTTAAACTTTAATCATTCACTTCATATTCTGAACAGCCATCAGGTGTACAGGCTTCTCTGCTGATTACATGAACATGAGGCCAGCTGGGGAGCTGTTGGCACCCGTTCCCCACAGGCTCTTCAGAAGTAGCTCAGCTTGTGAGGGAGAGAGAAATAGCAGATCTTGCACAGAGTAAGTCAGTGGGGAAACCTGCTCTTTTCTTGCTAGAATGTTAAGGACACCTTAACCATTAGGATGGAGGAGAGATGGTTTCCCAAGGCGATCTTCTAAGGTACTTAGCTTTAACTCCCCAGCACAGCAGAAAAGTGCTTTTATCTCCTTTTTTACAGACAGGGAATGGAGGCACAAAAACCCAAGTGATGTGCCCAGGGAGACGAAGGAAGTCTGTAGCAGAGCAAGGATTTAAACCCAGGGCTCCCAACTGCTTGGTTCATGCCCTAACCACTAGACTATCTGTCCTCCTGTCTCACTAGTGGCTATAGCCACTAATCTATTCCACCTCCCTTGTCTTCAGCATTCCAACTCTCCCCCCATCAACTAGTAGCCATCCTGCCTTACCCATCTCTCCTAAAAATGCCTCCGTCCACTAACAGCCATAGATATCCTGTTGAGCTTTGCTGGCAGCCCACCACTGGTCACTGCTGCAGAAAAACATCATGACACTTAGGCCAGGATCCTCCACTGCCTGCCACTTTGCGCAGTCATTTATAGCTGTGAGAAGGGGTCTCATTAGGATCTGCTGGTAGCTGACATCCACTTGGTACAGGTGCCAGGGAGTGGAGAATCAGGCCCACAGCATCTACCTAGCAGACTTTGTTGCTGTAATTCACCACTAATGGAAGCCATGGAGTAAACAGAGCTCATGTGTCTTAGCCACCATGTTACCTAATGAGATGGCAGTTTGATAGTGTAGACAAGGCCCTATTGGGGGTAGAATTTTCAAACACTTTCCTCTGCAATAGACTTGTCAGAACACCGCTCCACCTTGCATCCTGGATGTCTAAACAATATGCTAGAGGATGCTTAAGAGATTTTTCCACTGCAATTTATCCAGCAGTTAAAATGTGGGATGAGATGAAAGGCAAAAGAGCAAGGCTGGCTCCAAACCACTGAAGCCTACCAGCAAACAGTGATTCACTTCCAAAGCAGGGCAGCTGAGTCAGTCAGCAGTGCTGCATGTAGATCCCGTTTAGGATGGCTTTGAATCCCATTTAGAACTTTGCTTTTCACCCCATTGCTCAGAAAATAGCCTTCTGGTGGCTTGCTAGACCTGTGGGTCTGAGATGGAAAGTGTATTTTCTCCCAGGGAGAGATTTCCACCCAAAATGAGAAAAGGTGTTTGTGCCCCACAAGGCCAATTCCTTCCATATTCGCACCTTGGGGTATTTAACTAGGGTCCACTAATTTAAAAAAGCAGGTCACAGCTTCTAGGATTAGAGCCATGTAGCTGCATTGGCAACAGACAGACTGTTAAAGGACTAACCCTCCTCTAACCTCCCTTCTGCTGCCTGGTCCACAAAAAGGATGAGTTTATTTGATAGCACAGTTTCCAGGTTTTGCAAGAACAGCTACTTGTTATGCACAGCAAATGGCTTCCTTTGAGCAGTTCTAGCACCTCCACCCCCTTTATTCCTGCCCCCTGCTCTCTTCCTCAGGAACATTCACATGGTCTCTGGGACAGGCTGTGTGTGGGAATTATAACATGCAGGGATTGCAGAGATGATCCACTATACAGTACTGAAAATTCTGAGTGTCTGAAAGTGACTAGAGCAGCTTCCAGATCCACATTAAAGTGTCCCACTGTCTTCTCTGAAAGTCATGGGAAATCAGAGCTTGTCAGAAGCTAAATGTAAACCAGCTTCCTAGTCATTAACGCTAGCGCAACAATCTTAAAGAGACCTTCCAGTTGAGATTTTCAAAGCTGCCTAATGGATTTGGATGCTCAGTCTCCATTAAAGTTAATGGGAAGTGAGTGTCCAATTCCCCTTGGGTGGCTTTGAAAATCTCAGCCTTAATGTTCAGAATGTAAATGTTTTCTTTCATTTCTTTAAAGAGGGATGGAGACAAGTTCAGCAACACCAGGGCTCCTGCTCCCACTGCCTTCCCAAGGGGCAAGGTAGCCTCCAGCAGCAGCAGCACCACCAGTGGTGAGATGTGCCTCTGCCTTGAATTTTCAAGGCTGTAGGCTGAGCCCAGATGATCAAAGTTTTCCTTTAAGAAAGAAACTGAGGTGCAAAGGGGGAAGTTCTGATCCAGTTGATAACAAAAGTACAAGGCATCTTTGGGAGGAAATGTCTCATAACATTTATAGCCCAATGTCTGAACCAAAAGGGCTCATGTAACTTTAACAAACTTATACAAACTGTGCTGAGTAGTCTTTGTCCCCCTCTAGTGGCTGATGCACATAACGTGTTAAAGTCTGTTACAGCCCATCATTAGTAGACTTAATCCTCTATCTTAGGGGTTCTCAGTCAGGGGTATGTGTACTCCTGGGATTACGCAGAGGTCTTCCAGCGGGTACATCAACTCATCTAGATATTTGCCTAGTTTTACAACAGGTTACATAAAAAACACTAGCAAAGTCAGTACAAACTAAAATTTCATACAATGACTTGTTTATACTGCTCTATATACTATACACCAAAATGTAAATACAACATTTATATTCCAGGTGATTTATTTTATAATTATATGGTAAAAAATGAGAAAGTCAGCAATTTGTCAGTACTAGTGTACTGTGACACTTTTTTATTGTTATGTCTCATTTTGTAAGTAAGTCATTTTCAAGTGAGGTGAAACTTGGAGTGCACAAGACAAATCACTCTTGAAAGGGGTACAGTAGTCTGGAAAGGTGGTCTAGCTCGAGCATTTGGAGCTCATGCATTTAGCACTGAAGTTAACGGGTTCATCCCAAGAGTGGTCAATTACAGTAACTATATTGAATTTACACTTGACAACTCAGTAGAGTACACAATAACCATCGGAAATGTGTAAGCCCTAAAGAGGATGAAGCATTCGCTTTGTCTAGATTAGAGTTCTAGGACACAAAGTTTCACAGGCTGAATCATAACAAACACTGGTGGAGCCACAAGTAATGATACATCCCTGAGTGGGTAGATGGTGGAGTGGCTGTGTCTAGAGTAAGTTGTAGTCCTGCAGTTCAGTGAAAAGCATGAGCCTTTGCTGTTTGAGTTAAAGACCCAAATCTGTTAGGAGAGGCTGTAGCAGGCTCATAAACTTCTCTCTGTGGCCCAACCACCACTAGAGGGGCTTAGAACATCACACTGAGTGGGTGTGGGTTACCATCTAGACTTGCATTTAGAATCAGTGTCAGTTAACAGTGAACTACAAACAGGCCTACAAACTCTTTTCTAGATACAACCACTCCTGAGGGTAATCTAAAGGGGTTTAATAGGAGATAATAGAGTTAAAAGGAAATGTAGTCTAAATATCGAGAAAAGCGTTCCTCTGGAGAGGTCCTTCTTTGACTGTGGAATAGTCTCCCTGGAGAAATGATGAAATCTCCATTATTCGGGACATCTTTAGCACTCAGCACCGGAGAACATTGCATGAGGGACTGAGTTCTCCCGCAGTGCTCCACAGGAGAATGAGAAAGTTCACAATCGCCTGTCCCCACCCCAAATCACTGACTTCCTGTATCAATAACTGTGTCTTTCTGAGGGAGCCACCACGCTTTGCACAGAATCCAAAATAGGTGCGTGAATCATTCCTGGTATTTAGTACCTCTTGGATTCTTTTCTCTCGGGATGTTATTGTGGGGCTTGTCTATAAATAACCATTTGTGGCATGGCATACTGACATCCAGATTTAAGCAGTGCTGCGCCACTATACAAGGAGGCTGACACGCAGCTTCTATTTTTATATGCTTAGTGATAGAGCCACGTGTCAGTCATCAACAAAAAAAGCAGCAAATATGCAGATACTGTTCCCTCAGATCTCCAATACTCCTCCACCTTCTCATTCAGATCAATGACAAGTGCCAGTTGTCCCCATCTGCTCATCACCTGCCAGCATTTGGGTAACAAACACATCAAATGCACAACTCAGATTTTCACCCGTGGGAGTTTGTTGTCTTAATAAAAAGGTCTCACATTTCTATCATGCCTTTGGATCCTTCTGGATGAAAGGAACTTTAAATTATAAATGCTACCAGGTTTTTCAAGTAAATCCCAAAGTACTGTACAAAAAGAAGAGGTCAGTATCATTATCCCATTTTACAGATGGGGAAACTGAGGCACAGAATAGGACTTGCCCAAGGTCACCCAGCAGATTAGTTGCAGAGCCAGGAACAGGACTCAAATGTGAGTCCCAATCTATTGCTCCATCCACTAGGTCATACAGCTGTCCCTAACAAACGAACCACTTCATACAGGCCATTCCTAAAATGCAGCCACTTCTGGGGTCGAAAACATCAGCTGGCTGCTGTGGCCTGTTTTAGGGCAGGAAGAAAAGACAGCCTTACCCATCTGAACATGTATAGACATGTTAAACTCAGCATTAGAGTTGTGATGTCTTCGCTCACACTACAGTAGCCCAGCCCATACTGTAGCACCCACAGCAGGGACTCAGAAAGGTGTAAGTTAATTATCCGTACACACATTTGATCAAGACCCTGGCGTTAATAGACCTGATCTCCCGCCCCTACTCTGCATTTTGGGTAGAAAAGTTATCTACTTGTTCCCATAATATAAGAACTAGGGGCTACTAAATGAAATTAATGGGCAGCAGATTTAAAACAAATAAAAGGAAGTTCTTCATCACACAGCGCATAATCAACCTGTGGAACTCCTTGCCTGAGGAGGTTGTGAAGGCTGGGACTATAACAGCGTTTAAAAGAGAACTAGATAAATTCATGGAAGTTAAGTCCATTAATGGCTATTAGCCAGGATGGGTAAGGAATGGTGTCCCTAGCCTCTGTTTGTCAGAGGGTGGAGATGGATGGCAGGAGAGAGATGACTTGATCATTGCCTGTTAGGTTCAATCCCTCTGGGGCACCTGCCATTGGCCACTGTTGGTAGACAGGATACTGGGCTGGATGGACTTTTGGTCTGACCCAGTATGGCCGTTCTTATGTTACCTGTGTGGAGTGGGTGTAGAACACCCTTGAGAGTTAGAAGAATTCTGATTTGGTAGCATATCTGTGTAATGGCAATGTAAAAATGCCTGGCAGACATTGTAATGGAGAATAAGGCAAACATCCCTTGTCGGAGCACAAGAGCTGCAGGATTCAGTGACTTCAGTGATCAGGGACCTGGCTTTACATCTCATCTGGAAGATGGCACTTTCAAAGGCACAGGGTCCTCAGACTGCATGCTGACCCTTGTCATATGACGAGGATATTAACCTTTTGTGAAGCTAGTCTGCTTCAGGTGACTTGGAACAGGAAATAAAAGTCCATCTCTATTCCCAGAACTCGTGTATATCCCACCTTTCTTAGAATAGCACCTGAACTCCAACCTGGGACTCGGCTCAGCACTGACTCAGAGGATGATCACCACCTACCCAAATGCAGCAATGCAACACATTTATACTGGCGGTCTCTGCTTGGACTGTGAAATGTGACAATGGCACAATCTAAGGTGTCGTGGCCTTCGGGGATGAATTTGGCTCCTCTGAAGTACACAGCTACAAATACTTATCCAAACCATTTTGCTTAGGACAGTTGGCCAGAGAATAGGTTCTCTTGAGATTTCCAAGGCTTCTCATTTCATCTGGCCCAGAAATGCAGAATTTGCAGGATTTTGATCCCTGTGCTCCTAATCCTAGATAGAGCAGCAGTGCCTCAAGGGCACTAAACACAGAAACCAAACTTTATAAAGTTTCACAAAAGAATCCAGTCAAGTTTGGAACATAGGTTTGGGTTGTATCTTATTTTATCTGAGCCTGACCACCACATTGCATCTTGTGCCTGTCTCTAAAATCTTTCCTTTTAAAAAGAATACAGACCTGTTGGTCCATCACACTGCCTCTTGGGCAGTCATTTACCCCAGTGCAAAGTAGGTGTGTAACCCACACCCACTCAGTACGGCACTGTCGCCCTCTAGTGATGGCTGTGCCACTATAAGAGGTTGGTGAGCCTGCTACAGCTTTGCCTAAAAGACTTGGCTCAATCTGTAGTGAGTCAGATTCATGTTTTAAGACTCAGAAGCACTGGGGATGACCCATGGGTGGGGGAGAGTGGCAGAACAGGTGTAAATTGCTTCACAAGATCCAAGTTAATGGAGAATCAGGCCTGGTATTTTCAAACTAATCATGCCCATGGTACTTATGTGGCCACTTCTCAGTAATCTGTGACTAAGTGTTAAGAAAAAAACTTCATTAAATTTGAAGTGGGTGAAATGAAAGCTCTAGAGCATCCATTTAACAATGGTAATAGCTGATGACGATTGTTGCAACTTAGATAGAAGTGATTATGACTAATAGCGTTAAATCCAATATTTATGTTTCACTTAACAATTAGCCTAGATTGTGCTACAATCTAGAAGTGAGTCACTTTTCACCTATCAGAGAAATGTACTTGTTAGAAATATCTGAAAAATGTTAGATTCACCACCCCCAAAAAAGCTATTCCTCAAGGTCATTTTAAAGTTACTGCAACTTAAACTAATGAATAGATACCCTTGTTCCACCTCTATTTAATTCTGTACTCTAAAAGGAAGTGCTGTATAGTTGAGGTAGATGAAATCCCAGCTTTTATTCAGTGTCACCACCATCATAATTTACAAAATAGCTAATCCTAAAACATATTAAAAGCACATCTTTAAGGTTGCAAAGTCAAGGACTCAAAAGTTAGGAAATGCCAGAATTAAGGTTCCCTGTGCAACCTCAATTTGGCCCCCTGGTACATACACATTATAATTAAGGTCCTACTTGAATCACAGGATGTTTGTCAAATAATTGCAGCTGAGTTGCGGACAAGGCATGAAAATCGCAGAAAAGTAATAATGGACTTTTATTAATTGCGGCTGACAGCCGGAGCCCCTCGTATGCCGAGGCTGACAGTGGTGCTAATTAAAATCAAAATTGCGGTGGAAGCCTAATAATGCAGGATCCGCAATATCGTGAATTAAATAGGGCCTTAATTGTAAGACAGCCTTTAATTACAGGATCACATACTTTTTTTCTCTCTTTTTTTAACAGCAACCTGCCTGACTCAGTGCAAAGGATGGATGATGAGCATGGAATGAGGCAGCTCTTTGTTCTCTTTTTATCCTCCTCATTCCAAGTGCAGGCCAATACTTTGTTTACTGTCTGCCTTCAAAACCCATCATTGAATGCAGAATGCACTATTTCTTCTTGGGCTTTTTTGTGGAGCTCATCACTGCAGTGTGAATGAATTTATTATTGCAACACGCCTGCGAAGTAGGAAGGTATTGTTATCCCCATTTCACAGATGGGGAAAAGACAGTTACCTTTTCGTAACTGGCATTCTTTGAGATGTGTTTCTCATGTCTATTCCACAATAGGTGTGGTGCTCGCCACATGCATCAGTTCCGGAAGTTTTTCCCCAAGCAGTACCCATAAGGGGAGCACCCCCAGCATGCCCTGGAGTGGCATCTGCCTGGCGTGGAATAAGGGGAGCTATGCCCTCCCCCCACCCTCAGTTCCTTCTTGCCAGACAACTCCGGCAGAGGGGAAGGAGGGCAGGATGTGGAATAGACATGAGCAACACTTCTCGAAGAATGCCAGTTATGAAAAGGTAACTGTCCTTTCCTCTTTGAGTGATTGCTCATGTGTATTCCACAATAGGTGATTCCAAGCTATACCTTTCGGAGGTGGGAAGGAGTTCCCAAGTTCTCAGGACGCAGCACCGCCCTGCCGAACCCAGCGTCATCCCTGGTTTGGGAGACTATTACATAGTGCAAGGTGAATGTGTGAACTGAAGACCACGTAGCAGTCCTACAAATGTCTTGCATAGGGATGTGGGACACGAAGGCAGTCAATGAGGCCTGCGCCCGAGTCGAGCGAGTCCTCACAGTGGGTGGCAGAGGGACACCCACCTGCTCATAACAGGAGCGGATGCACAATAAAGTGATCCAGTTGGAAAGCCGCTGAGTGGAAATCGGCTGGCCTCTCACACGAGCCCTGGCCCAGTGGCGGTTCGGGACTTCGGCGGCATTTCAGCAGCGGGGGGCCCTTCAGTGCTGCCGAAGACGCGGAGCGATTGAAGGACCCCCTGCTGCTCAAATGCCACCAAACACCCGGACCGCCGCGGGGTTAGTACAAGCACCACAGCTCCCCCGCTTTGCCCCAGGCCCCCTGAATCCTCTGGGTGGCCCTGTGCAGTGGGACTGGGATCCCACAAGACTGAATGCCATAATAGTGGGAGCAGGGTAAAAATTCAAGAAACAATGAGGGAGCAGGTGGGAGTGAGTATTGCAGGGCGAGATGGGAGCAGGATCTTAAAAAATAGTTCTCCCACACTGAAGAAAACATGAACACCCTGGCCAGCAGCTGCCACTCTCCGGCCACCCAGCTCTGTAGTTCTGAAGTGCTTGGAAAAATTGGTTAATATTGGCAAAACTATCTATTTTTCCTTAACCCCATTCTGTAAAACAGCTAAACCATTTCTGATTGAACTTTTCAAAAATATCCCTTCATAGGCAGAGATCCAGCCAGAAATTCAGTCCAAATGGTTAAAAGTTTGACAATACTATAAGGAACTGAAAACAGGCTCATCAGGAGAGGTGTTAAGATATTGCAGGCTGCATGGAACTTGGAGGGAGGCACACAGGTTGTAGAAGGGAAGAGCATGGAGGAGGCACCCAGAAGTCAGTCTGTTTGCACATGGCTTTAATGCTAGCTGCAGTTGCAGCATCCCTAAATAGTTCTCTTAATAAAGTACACCTCTACCCCGATATAATGCGACCCAATATAACATCAATTCAGATATAACACAGTAAAGCAGTGCTCCGGGGGCGGGGACTGCGCACTCTGATGGATCAAAGCAAGTTTGATATAACGTGGGTTCATCTATAACGCAGTAAGATTTTTTGGCTCCTGAGGACAGTGTTATATCAAGGTAAAGGTGTACCATTTTTCTAAAATTAAACTGAGTACTCTCATGTTATTACCCAATATGCAGCACATGAAACAACAGGAGGTGTTATCAGTTCTGCTTATAATGAATGATATAAAAATGACAAAACCTGTTTTTTTAAAAAACCCAGAAATTTTGCAATAATTCCTCGAAAGTTTACTGGTATTTTGAAACTGAAAATTTTCAAATAATTCTATTGCTGGTTGAAGAACTGAAAAATCCAATGGAGATTTTTTACTGAAAAAATCAGCATCTTCCCTCCCGTTCCCCCAATTAAAATTTGATTTTGACCAAAAAAAAAGTTAAGCTACAGCCGAGCAAAAAATTCAGAAGTTCTGTGCCAAGGGAAGTGGTTCTTTGGCTTGTAACACAGGACTGGCTCACCAACTCTTGCTTTACAGGTCACACTGTCGCTGGGAGCTCAGAGTGGACTGAACTCAGCACAAAGCCAGCAGAACTGCCACAGATCTTACAGACAATGGCAGGAACAGTCTGCACTTGCACTACCAGATCTAAATATGTGGTTCAGGTCCACCTCTAGCATGGGCTAGCAGGAAACCCTTAGCAGCTCCACAGCTGGGAGCAACCTGCCTCCCCAAAACTAAGTAAGAATAAAGGAGAAGTTCACATGAGAAACTGAAAAACAGGTTCCTAGCCAGTGACACAGGGCCAGCTCCCTTCTCATGCACACCCAACACAATGCCCATTGGTTTGGGGTAACTATCTCAGAACCACAAGATGACTGATTAAAAGAATGTGCAGCCCATTTCTCTTGTAGATATGGTTATTCCCCTTAAAGATAAATATGATTATCCTATTCTCAGAAACGATTAAAGGCAGCAGTTAGGCAAAACCCAGTTGCTGCTTCTTACCCTGCCTCTCAAGTTTGCCATTGCCTTCTACAGTCATAGTCTGCCCTTTGAGGACTTTTCCTCCTGGCTTAATTTAACACTATGGCTTAAAATCTTATATTTTGAGCGTTGCACCTGCAGCCACATATGTCTACACTTAAAACACTACAGCAGCACAGTTGGGAGGGGTTCTCCCATTGGTATAGGTAATCCACTTCTCCAAGAGGTGGTAGCTATGCCAACAGAAGAATTCTTCTGTTGACCTACCGCAGGGGTGGGCAAACCTTTTGGCCCGAGGGCCACATCTGGGTATGGAAATTGTATGGTGTGCCATGAATGCTCATGAAATTGAGGGTTGGAGTATGGGAGGGGGTGTGGGCTCTGGCTGGGAATGCAGGCTCTGGGATGGAGCCAGAAATGAGGAGTTCTGGGTGTGGGATGGGGATCTGGGCTGGGGGAGGGGGTTGGAGTACAGGCTTCACTTACCCCAAGTAGCTCCCAGAAGCAGCGGCATGTCCCCCCTCGAGCTTCTACACAGAGACACAAGCAGGTGGCTCAGTGCACTGCCACATCTGCAGGCACTGCCTCTGCAGATCCCATTGGCCATGGTTCCCAGCCAATGGGAGCTGTGGGGGTGGCGCTTGGGGCAGGGCAGTGTGCGGAGCCCAGTGGCTGCCCCTATGCATATGAGCCAGAGGAGGAACATGCCGCTGCTTCCGGGAGCCACACAGAGTCACAGCACGCATGGAGCAGGGCAAGCCCCAGACAGCAGGGAAATCAAGGGCCAGATTAAAATGTCTGAAGGGCCAGATGTGGCCCCCAGGCTGTAGTTTGCCCACCGCTGACTTTGTGCTGCCTACACCAGCAGTTAGGTCAGTACAGCTGCAACTCTCAGGCGGGTGAAATGTAGCTATACTAAGGTAAATTCTAGTGTAGACCAGGTCTTAGATGTGCTACAACTTCTGCTGGGAGTTCTTTGGCAGGCCCTCTTGTACTTGTGCGTATGGCGCCAGGCGCGTCTCTAACAATACAGAATTAGCAGAAGCGTGAGCGGTAAGATTACAGTGCTGCAACTGCATTGCCCCCATTTGGTACGTCAAGACTAAAAGGTTAAGAATGAGGAGGGTACAAAAATGTAGGGCCCCTCAGTTGATCCAGCCCTACAGGTTATCACAGGAAGGCATAGCAGCATGGGTCAATCATCTTGCAGAGTTAGGAAGTAACAGCAAATAAACGCAGGTGACAGACATCCCAGGAGCAGTGGTAAGTAATAGGCAGAGACAGAATGTTACAGAGTACAAGTATTTTATGGGGCAGAACCAAAAGTTCCCTAATGCAAATGTGCCCCAATGCCAGTCATGGGAGCAGCTGATTTCATTTTCAAGGAGCTGCCATGCTGTAGCAAGTGTAAAGGAAGAAAGCTGAGGATTCAGCTCATGGCTGGAAGCTGTGTGTCCACTTAATGCTTTCACTAGATTAAAAATGTAAATTCACTATATAATAGTCTAGCTTTGAAATACCTAGAGTAACAGGCAATTAGGTGAAGCGAAGCAGCAGTAACAGCAGCAGCTAGCATGGCATCTTTCAAAAAGAAAATGATTTTAGTGAAAGTTATGCCCCTTTTCCCCTCCCCATCTCAGGAATGACGACTGTTTGGGCCAGCTGTTAGTATACACCAGGCATGGCTAAACTTACTCACCCGCCAAGCCACATACGACAAACTTCAGATGTTTGAAAGCCAGGGCGCACCTGCTGAGAGTCAGGGCTTCAGCAACTCAAGAGGCACCTGCTGGAGCTCAGAGTTTCAGCCCTGCTCCTGCTGAAGCCCCGCAAGGCGCACCCTGTGGGGCTGAAGTCCTGGGACCCCCCTCCCCTCTGGATAGAAGCCCCTACCTCACCACTCTGCTGCAAGGCAGAGGTCCTGAGCTCACCCCCACCCCAGCCTGATAGGTGGAGAATGGAGGGGAGTGTGGAGGGGTGCAACAGTCACATTTTAATGGTAAAAGAGCCGCATGTGGTTTGCAAGCCATAGTATGGTCACCCCAGTACACACTTTGCGTATCTAATGCCTCCCATCCAAGGAGCTCAGATCCAATTAGAAACCTGGGTTAGTTACTCAGTTTGGCAGGCTGCTGGGAGGTATTATTCCCCGTTTACAGGAATGGAAACTGAGACACAGATTTTAAGGCACTTGCCCAAGTCCAACACATATGAGTGGCAGAAACAGGGGTAGATTCCAGGAGTCATCGCATAGCACTGTGCTAGCCAATAATGACTCACCTTTTAGGTCTGGATCCAAAGCCCATTCCAGTCATAGGAGTCTTCCTATTGATTTGAGTGGACTTTGATCAGGCCGTCAGTGTATAGATTCTCCAGGTGATGAAGTTTTCCCAATTGCTGTGGCAGGGAAGCAAGCATTTAAAAGCAGAATTATTGACTTTTCCACCAGACAGTGTTGCTAAGTCTTATGATTTTATTGTGAGTCTTACAATATTTGCTGCTTTTCTTAAAGCCCCAGCTCCTGAAGTCATGTGGTTAGGCAAGAATCTCTACTATCATTTTTTAAAAGTACATATTCTAGCCCTCATGGTTGCACAGGAAAGCTTGAAAGTGTGATCCAAATGCACTCTTAAAAGCTCAAAAAGTGGAAGGAAAATAAACTCAAAACATTTCTAGATCTCATGAATATTTTGGACCCAACCCATGATTTTTGAGTGCTTGAGGATGGGAGTCCTACTCTAACCACAGCTTGGAAAGTAGAATTAGTCTCAATAAAGCCAGAGAATTTTTTCCTGGGTGTCTGGCTGGTGAGTCTTGCCCACATGCTCAGGGTTTAGCTGATCGCCATATTTGGGGTTGGGAAGGAATTTTTCTGAAGGGCACATTGGCAGAAGCCCTGAGGGGGTTCACCTTCCTCTGCATCGTGGGCACGGGTCACTTGCTGGAAGATTCTCTGCACCTTGAATTCTTTAAACCATGATTTGAGAACTTCAATGGCTCAGACATAGATTTGATTCAGGAGTGGGTGGATGAGATTCTGTGGCCTGCATTGTGCAGGAAGTCAGATTAGATGATCATTATGGTCCCTTCTGACCTTAAAGTCTATGATTCTATGTGGGAAATCCACATCAACATCCTGGTATTAGTGCATGAGAACCAAGAGCTGAAGCTGGCTGGAAACAGAGACTGGGGAAATTCTAACACTGAACCGAAGAGAGGAATTCAGAAGTAGATGTTAGGGCATGGGAGATCAATGGAGAGATATAGAGGTAGGGAATATCAGAGAGAAAGCCAGGGGCAAAGGATAGTGGGGAAAGACAGAAAAAGTAACAGGATGGGCCAAAATCAAGAGACAGGAATACAGAGGTCTATTTGGTTATAGGCAGACTTACATTAATTTATGAAAATACTTCATTAATCTTCATTGCAACAATCTTAATTGCAAGACCTTTCACCAGCCTTGTTATTTGTGCACCTGTCACCGGAGACACTTGGTTTTTTGTTGTCATTTCTCACACTAATTAGAGGGACTTGGGGTTGCTGGGAAGGTTTTGTTGTTGTTGTTGTGATGGCAGTGGTGGTTTGTAATTCTCCTCAAGCACAGATCAACCTAATGGTAGCCCTGCCAATTAGACTACTGCTCTCTAAGCAGGCTTTGTGGGGCCTTCCAGGCAGATTTCAAAGGATTGGAGGGGCTGTTAATTAAATACCCCTGGAATATCAAGGAAACATTTAGAGCAATTTAACAATCTGCTGCCGAGTTGTTAAGCTTCTGATATATCTGCTTAATGTTCATTTGGGCATTTAATGGCCTCCCTACCTTATCTAATCCTATTAAATTAAAGAGAGGCATCTAAGTTGAAGTAGTTATTGGTTATTAATTATTTAATAGCTGCTGGTTATTAAAGCATGTTTGGGGAGTCCACACCAGAGAGCGTCCCTCGTAGTAGAGAAGGCACTGGGCAGTAATGGATACAAAGCCATTTTTACTTTGTTTTGTTTTTTAACCAAGGCTGTCAAACAATGCCGAGATCCTGTAGCTGCCTTGCTGTCCATCTCCAGACTAACTAAACGCAGTAGGTGTCACCACACAGGAGGAAGATCTCTAACCCCTGGCCTGGCCTTAACTGCCACACAAGGGGTGGCGGACTGCATTACAACACTAAGGCTGGTTGAAAATTTTCCCTTGAAAAGTCTGATTAAAAATGGCCATTTTGTCCAAGTGGCCATTTCAGCGGGAAGTGATCCTGTTTAATGAAGTTTTAGGGACATCCCGTTGACAAAAACTGAATGTTTTTGATCTTGGTTTTGATGAAAACCTGTACATTTGCACAGAAAATTTTTGATGGGAAAAAAGTGTTTTCACAGAAACACTTTTTTCAAGAGGAAAAAAAAAGTTTCCCAACCAGCTCTTTGCAACATCTATGAAAGGGCCATCCAAACAGTGGGGTAACTTACCAAGCCAGTGGGAGACCACTATCCTGTGATGATGTTCTAGTCCATTGCTGTAACTCCTTATATATACACCATTGTGATTACATATTTCTGTAGTGTGTCTAGGCAGGAAGCCCTGTCTCTGTCCTCCATCCTGTCCCAAGATGTTCTCCCAAGTGACCCCATAGAGAATATTCTAAGCACGCCTTCCCACAGCAGTGTTTCTAGTTTGATTTTGGCTCCCTCTCAACAAACATTCTGTAGTCCAAAATGCTCCCTCTACAATAGTGAAAACTAGAGTTCCAGACTGTTACTGTCATGGAATCTCTTGGTACATGTGCCTGGCACGCATGTTATGGTTTGAGAGGCAAGGGAGAGCAGATCAAGGGTTAACCCTTGATTTGAATCCAGAGAGATTGCCTTCATGCAACAAGGAGAGTTTTCCACCCAGCTTCGATACATGGAAGCAGTAGATACAATAAAGTCTTATGTTCTCTAAAGTGCTGTAGCCCAAAGCATCCCAGAGTGCTTTGCAAAGTGACATTTGCGAGAATTACTCTATCCTCCATTAAAGTGCACCCACCTCTGAGCCTGGAGGTAGCAGCTGTTTAACAGCTCATACTATGCAACAATTTAAGAACAAGGAGTGAAAAATTCTTGTCCAATTTGAAACTACAAGGGGTCTTTAAAGAGAAAGAACAGAATTACCCATATTTGGGACACACATTTGAGTGACCACCCCTGTTCCTGTGAAAAGTTAGGCCAGAGGATCTTGAAGGTGGGCAAAATTCTCATTTCTGTCATGGGGAGTTTAGGTTTATGACTAAGAAGTGCAGGGGGGCCTTAATATAAGTAAAATAGAGGCAAAGGTGCTGATTCTTCATTGTCATATGCACCACCATAACATGTAGTGCACTAAGGGTACATCTAGAATGCAGTCACTGGTTGTGAGTGCCGCTCAAGCGGGCATACCTAAGCTAGCTAGCTCAGATCCCTGAGCAATGAAGCAGCTGCATCACAAACGTTAGTGTGGGCTAGCACTGCAAATAATGAGCCAGGTTCCAGGCAGGCTTGGACAGCCCAGGCTGAGTTAGCACTGCTATAGGTTCGTTGCTCCAGGACCCAAGCTAGCTAAATTAAACCTAGTTCTGGTACATCAACACAAGCTGCCTTTACACCCCAGGACTGCAGTGTAGACATAACCTAAGAATGGCAGCGCTTCGCTGTCAGGCTACACAAGGTGCCAGATAACGGAGAATCAGGCTTTAAATGTGTCATTTCTATAGACACAAGACTTGAGCGTGAAGGGAGACAGAGACAGCTTGTGATGCTCCAGGAACAATGTGGTCACCACAAGGATCCAGGCCATCAAAGAATCAAGGGTTATTGAAACAACATAAGCCAGTTTCAAATCCCGTGCAGAACATCCTTAACTCAACTGCATAAACAATATAAGTGGGCCTCTCTCACCCAAACTTTAGGAACAAACATCAAAGTGACCAAGAGAGGGGCAGCCAGTGAAACGTGTGGATTGACTCTTTGCTTCCATGAGACACTTGCGTCATTTGGGATGTTTTTGGGGGAGATACGTAAGTACCATGACTGATCCTGTCTCATCCCATCAGCACCAAGGCTTCGCGTCCCTATCGTAACACAAAGGGACTGCTGTGCTGCAGGTGGTGCTGCTCAGCAGGAGGGGTCACAGGACGCCTGCTTCTCTCATGTCACTCCCGCAGCACACTGAGTCTTGCAGGGATATAGGAAGGTTTAGAGTAGGAACTCAGCATGAGGGGATTGGTGATTCCTGCTGGTGTCTGGCACAGTGCTCACTGCACCCAATGACTGGCCCTGGTACCTGGCCTCAGAGTGGCCAGTATCTGACATTTCAGAGGCAGGAGGAAAAGCCCATGATGTACCTGCCCCCTTAGGTAGTGCCCCACAGGGTGGAGAGGGGATTCTCTCTCGCTCCCTTTGCCCGTCAGCTAACACTGCAAAGACTGATCTTGGTTTACATTTCTCTCAGTGTGCACAACTACAAGGGCAGTACTGGGTCATAAGTTTATCCAGCTCTTTGAAAAAGCCAGACAGAGTGTTTACATTGGAACTTCTTTAATTCCCAATACAGGCATTATTTTTGGCTTGCTCCTCCATAAGCCACCTCTGGTTTAGGGTTGCTATCACAGGCCAGGTCTACACTGCGACTTTAAATCGGTTTAATGGCCGATATACCGATTTAACGCTGTATCCGTTCACACGACGTCGTCATTAATATCGAGTTAAACGGCTCCTTAAATCGATTTCGGAACTCCTCCCAAACGAGAGGAGTAGCGCTAAATTCGATAGTGATAACTCGGATTAGGGTTCATGTGGACGGAAATCGACGTTATTGGCCTCCGGGCGGCATCCCAGAGTGCAGCACTGACCGCTCTGGACAGCAATCTGAACTCGGATGCAGCGGGCAGGTAAACAGGAAAAGCCCCGCGAACTTTTGAATTACATTTCCTGCTTGCCCAGCGTGGAGCTCTGATCAGCACGGCTGGCGATGCAGTTTGAAATCGAAAAAGAGCTCCAGCATAGACCGTACGGGAGATACTAGGTCTGATCGCTGTATGGGGAGACAAATCTGTTGTATCCAGCTCCGTTACAGAACACGAAATGCCAAAGCGTTTGAATAAAAAACTCCAGGATACACAGCGCTGTGTGACAAGCGTAACGGGAAGCCAGAGACTCAAATGGACGCTCATGAAGGGAGGGAGGGGGTACTGAGGACTCCAGCTATCCCACAGTCCACAGCAGTCTCTGAAAATTATTTGCATTCTTGGCTGAGCTCCCAATGTCTGTAGGTTCAAACACAGTGTCTGGCGTGGTTCAGGGAACAGCTCCTCAGTTTATTTCCCCCCACCACCACGTGAAAAAAAAAAGGGAAAGATTGCTGTGCTATGGCGTTTGCTCAATGCACTCCGCGAAAAAGGCGCCAAAGGGTTGTCTGCTGCCTTCACAAAGGGAGGGGTGAGGCTGTACCCAGCACCACCCGGGGCAGTGTTTTCTGCCCCATCAGGCACTGTGCTCTCAACACGGAAGTGGGAACTATGGGATAGCTGAGGAACAGCTACCCACAGTGCACCGCTCCTGAAATCGATGGTAGCTTTGGACCATGGACGCAAACAATCGATTTCTGGATCCCGCTGTGGACGCGCTAAACCGATTTTATTAGATCTGTTTTGTAATATCGGTTTAAGCTAATTCGAAATAATCGTGCAGTGTAGACGTACCCACAGTATGAGAGATGTGAGGTATGTTAGTTAAATGGCACTAGAGTGTAACCATATTAATGTAGATCTAAGGTACTGACCTAACTCCCATTACTATAGTATCTGTGCACTTCACAATCTTTAATGTATTTATCCTCACAGCAGCCCTGGGAAGCAGGGCAGTGCTATTATCCCCATTGTACAGATGGGAAACCAAGGCACAGAGAGAGTAAGTGACTTGCCCAAGGTCACACATGGAGATTGTGGTAGAGCAGGGAATTGGACCCAAGTCTCAGAGCCATGAGTATGTGCCTGGACAGCTGGACCATCCTTCCTCTCAAAAGTCCAATCCCTGTTATTGGGTAAGTGTAGCGGGGTGGTTACCCACTCCTGCCTGTCGGGGCTTGAAACAGCACAGGACAGGGCTGGGGCTGGGGCAAGAAGCCTGGGCTGATTGGGGGAAAGTAGTCTCAGCTGGGGCCATGCCCCAATCAGGCCCAGCTGGCCCCTATAAAAAGCCGTGAGCTAGAGGTCCAGGCAGTCTCCTTCTGCCTGTAAAGGGAGGGCCTGGCTGCAAGGTGCCAACCAGGGAACCTAGATTCGAGCAGAGCTGGGGAAAGGCCAAGGAAGCCGGGGAGCTCTGGCTTAGGAAAGTCCCAGACTGCAGGGGGAAGCCCTTGGGTAGGCAGAGGCAGCAGGTCTGAACCCACTTTGCCTATGATGGCTGGCTTATACTGCAGTCCGCCCCAGTGAGCGGGGGCTAGATGGGGACTGGCAGTAGCCTAAGACTGAGATGAAGTGGGGATAGTGAGCGGGGGTTCCCCTGAGAGGGGGAGACCCTGAGGCTAGGAGAGGTTCCTGCCAGAGGGGCAGCACCCACGTAAAAGGAGCACTGGGTCCTGGGAGGGACCTGGGCCAGTGGTAAGGCAGATCACTGGCCTGTAGAGGGTGCCCTGGATGCTGGAAGAGCTAATTCCCGAGGACAATCAGCAGGAGGTGCCACAGGGGTGAGTCCGCATCGCTATAGGAAGTTCCTGGAATAAAAGAATCAGCTGCAGAATACTGTTGCTCTTACAGTATGAAACAAATGGTTCCTGAATCTCCACCTACTGAAAGAGTGAATCTCTTTGGATAGCTGTTTTTGTCAGCACCCTTCTGCACCCAGCACCTTCCCACTGACAGCGATATCTCCATCCGGAAAGGTGAACCAAGAGACCCCGAAAAGTCCCCACTGAAAAGTTTGATGAAAAGTGGCTTCTTAATAAGACAAAAGCCTTCCACAAAGATGTTGGTATGTTTGCAATGGAGTGCAAAGCACTAGGAGGAAAAAATTCCATTTTACATGGAATTTTGCATTTTGAATAGTTTTGTCAAAATAAAATCTGAAGACTCCAAGAGGGAAATTACCATTTTTCAGCCACTCTTGGGCCCAGTACCTTCCCTTGTACTGAGAACTTCACTCCTCATCCCCTGTTCTTATTTATTAGGTGTATTACGGTAGAACTAGGAGTCCTAAGTGAGATCAGGACCACGTTGTGCTAGATTCTCACCTTCTGTGTGCACCGTGACAGCCCCTGTCCTAAAAAGCTTCCAATCTAAATGGACACAGGTGGGAAGAAGGACTTGGGTACAGCAGAGAGGCACCCTGACAGGGAGCGAATCACAGCTACTCAGTTCTTCTACTGGATGGATGAGGTAAGCTTCACCCTATACGATTGGAGAATTGAACAGGGCCTGTATCATTGTAGGGTCTTGACTGTATTTGAGTCTCCCACTCCCTCTTGAAGGTCATGGTGAACTTTGTTCATGCCACCTGCCTTTTAGGAAATCCTAACCTGGCAAGTTCAGGCCCTGGTCCTGCAAACCCTTCGATGCACAGTTTACTATGGAGTTCTACTGACGGCAGTGGAACTAGGAGTATGCATCACACTGAATACTGGAAGGATCAGGGTCCAAGTCAGTCAGAAACCCACTCCCACCATCATCTCAGTTCATCTCTCCTCACTTTTTTACCAAAGGAAGTATGGAAGGACATTTATTGCTGGCTCCATAAGCATTACTGTCCACCTCCTCCTGTAGCCCTGCCCATGGCTGCTATTGATCTTCTTGAGTGAGCCTGGAATGGCTGATGGGTTAGTGTCTGAGTGTATTCTTCTAACCTGCTTTTGTGATATTGTACTACTTCCTGCATGCCTTGGCAGGGACTAGTTTGTAAATTAGTCCTATTACCCTAAACTTAAAGCTGAACAAGAGAACAGAATGCTGTTAACTGAACCTAAAAAATGGTTCTTCTAAACTCTAGTAACCAAAATCAATTGAGTTTCACATATTCTAGCCCTATGGAGTCTTTCAATGGACTATGTGGGTCTTCAGTCAGGTCCTGTAAGTAGAGCGTAGGGAGGGTATCCTTTAATTCAGGTAGGAGCCTGGTTTTCTGGAGCAAAAGGCGCTGTGTGCCGTGCCACATGCAGTTTAACCAGCAGCTGGACAGACCCTATCTGTATCGACTGTACACACTCAGACGTGTGACACACAGGTTATGTGCAAGCCCCCACAGTGTGCTTGGGACTGCATAAGGCAAAAGCATGTGGTCCCTTGCCCAAAGGAGCTTGCTGTCAAAGAGAAGGACAAAGATTAGATGGTGGATTGATGCATGGCATACTAAGAGAAGAGGGGGTGGATGAAAGCATGGAGATGAGAATATGAGATGCAGACAGAGGGATGAGCTGCCATCATTGGCCAAATGAAGGGACTGGGGAAGAGCACAGAGATATAGATGGGGAGGAGTGGTGCAGGGTGCTGCCAGCAAGTGGGAGACGACAAAGGGATGTGACATGAGACCACAGTGGGCAAGGAAGAGGTTAATGGCTGTGTCTATCCTGAATGTGGGCAGGCTACGGCAGGAGATGTGGAGATTCCTGAAGGCAGAGGTTCAGCCTGACCCCCAAGCATGCCCTCGACTCTGATTTCACACTCAAATCAGATTCTCCCTGCCCACCTGAAGGATTTCCCTTACTCACTCCTCCAGCTGGGCTGCGGTTTGGCCTGAGAACTGAGCCACCATAGCAGTACCGGAAGGCAGCTCTAGGAAGCTAAGATGGCATAGAGCAGTCAACAAGTAGGGAAAAGCTATGGCGACTCTCCTCCCTCAATAACCGGTGTCTTGGTGGTAGACTGTGCCTGGTCCATCAGCTCTCTAGGGCAGGCCTGTCTATATTACTTGTTAGTATAGGACCTGGCCCAATGGGGCTTTGATTGGGATTCCCAGGCACTAACCCAAAACACATAAGCAATTAGCAAGTGTTGACTTTCTTTTAGATTCCATTTCTCCTCTCACTCCTGTTGTCTTGGGTGCTGTTTAATTGCTACCCGGTGCATTGCCTTTGACAGCATGATGTGCTACGACACCGCTGCATACAATATAGGAAGTGTTTCAAGGGGACTGACAAGTCCAGCTCCCAAACCACAGGCTCAAAAGAAGAAACCAGTGAAGCCAATCGCACAGCAAACGATAATTTCTGTGCTGTGCAATTATAGCCTGGAAGGAGTAAACCTCTGGTGCACAATCCTGCCAAGAGTTTACTGCCGACAAGGAAACAAAACCGACAGTTGACACTGGAACAGCTACAAATACCCTGTAATTAGCTTAAAAATAGACTCCAATAGCAAACCTGTTTGTTAGAAATGAGGGTGTATTGCTCTGTTTTAAAGCGGGGGGGGGGACCCTCAAGAACTCCAAATATCTGTTTGATTCAGACACTTCAGTTAGGATATTCCAAAGTCTTTTTATTGTGTCTGCCTCCCATTTTCCCCTGGTGGAACCCCAGGCCCCTGTCCAAGCGCACCTCTCCGATGAACAAAACACAGATGCTTAACTTTAAGCACCTAATTATTATGCTACTGTCTTCAATGGAAATACTCTTACTGTTCTGTTACCCTATGCATCATTACAGAACCAAATGCTCTGTGTGTCTGTTCTCTAATCTAACCATTACCATCTCACTCTTTGATGCATTTATCTTCACAGTGCCCCCATGAAGTAAGGAAGAGCCATAATCTCTAGTTTTCTGAATCTTCATCTGAATCCTTCTCATGCTGTCAAATGTTGCTTAAGGCACAGACAAGGTTCCCCGACCCATCTATCCTGGGCTATTCTATGCATGTGACCTATATCATTAAGTCCCCCCAAGTTATCCCTTTAAATACTGTTTTCAGGGATTCGTCTGGTCAGCCCATTTTAATTTTTCCTCCGGTTGCCCAGCTGTATGTCTGCCATTGCAGATGCTCTGGCTTCATTAACATAGATGGGGAAGAGAGGCACAGAAAGGACAGATGATTGCCCAAGGTCACACAGGCAATCTGTGGTAGGGGCAGGTATCGCAGGTGTGTCTCCCAAGTGTAAGGCTAGCACTCTAACAACCAGAGTATCTTTCTTCTCTTCTATATTAAGCGTGTGCTTGAGTCCCTTGCTAGAGCAGGACCTCGGCCCTAAGCAGATGGAGAGAACAGCAAAATGCAACAAGACTATTTTGATAGGGTTGTGCAGGTAAGCACTGGGATAGTCAGGAAATGCTGAGGTCAAGGTGGAATAAGCAAACTCCCCGTGTACATATGCATACGATACAGCCTTTAGTTACACACTTATGTACCATTTCTAATGCAGTATCCTTTTTTCTAGTCATTTGATCCATATATATAGCATTTTGTAACACACTTCTCCTATAGGTATGCTCTTAAGGTATAGCATACACCTAGAGGGAATTTTCAAAGACATAAGTGGCAGTTGGGCATTTAACTCCCTCTTGACTCAGGATAAAAGACTGCACCTACAGCAGGTAAATTAATATTTTTGCAAAGTGGAACAGTTTGTTTTGATGCCTCCTGAATGCTATCTTTAATTGAGGCTATCAGAAACCCAGCACCCTTGATCGAGGTCTCCAGAACCTCGCCACACTAAAACAAGGGCTCCAGGGCACTTTTCCAACGTGACATGTCATGATTTCATTGCGCACAACAGTCTGTCTCATGGTTAGTGCTGGGGTGACTTTAATATTCTTAGAATCCACTCTTCAGATTGCCATTGATTCAGAGTTGACTCCAGTTGACACTGGATCAGGCACTATGCATAGTGCACTCATGGAAAACATCACAGTTTCAGACCTGATCCAGTGTCAACTGGAGTCAACTGAAAGACTTTCCTTGACCTCAGTAGACATTGATTAGGCTCTTCCAACTCTGTCTTTTTCCAGACCCTTTCTACTCATGTATCCTTTCAGAGAGAAAGTGACAACAGCCAATAATTCAGCTGAAAGAGACAAAGATATGTGAAAACATTTATGCTGCAATTGCAGGGGGATTTCAGTTTAATAATTACATCCATTGCAGTTTTGCCAGGAAACCAAGGTTAACATCTCTGCCCTTGCAGACAGTGCTAGGGGATTTTTAATGACCACAGACACCTGTGACCTCAATTTTGCATCCAATTTGAAAGACAACAGGTCCTATGCTGTGCTGTGCTGCAGGGGCACAGCGACAAAAATGGCTTTAAGCCCAGATTCTTGGCTGCAGGAGGCCAAAGTGGTTGCTCTAATTTATGGCAATTTCCAGAGGCCTCCTATACGTGTCCCTGGCCACACTACTCCACACTGATAAGACCTCAACTGGAGTATTGTGTCCAGTTCTGGGCACCATATTTCAGGAGAGATGTTGATAAGTCCAGAGGAGAGCAATAAAAATGATTAAAGGTATAGAAAACATGACCTATGAGTGAAGATTGAAAAAATTGGGTTTGTTTAGTCTGGAGAAGAGAAGACTGAGGGAGGGCATGATACCAGTTTTCAAGTACATAAAAGGTTGTTACAAGGAGGAGGAAGGTAAATTGTTCTCCTTAACCTCTGAGGATAGGACAAGAAGCAACAGGCTTAAACTGCAGCAAGGGAGGTTTAGGTTGGACATTAGGAAAAAGTTCCTAACTGTCAGGGTGATTAAACACTGAAATAAATTGCCCAGGGAGGTTATAGAATCTCTATCACTGGAGATTTTTTTAAGAGCAGATTAGACAAACAACTGTCTGGGGTGGTCTAGATAATACACAGTCCTCCCTTGAGTGCAGGAGACTGGACTAGAAGACCTCTCGAGGTCCCTCCCAGTTCTATGATTCAATATTAGTATGATACCTGATGGGACTACGTGCTGAAGGCATATAGCTCCAGAGATCATTCTTCAGCAAACTGACTACCTGTGTCATGAGTCCCTCCCATACCTTACGAACACAAGAGCCAGTAAGTTACAAACTACAGTAAGAATTGCTGTTCTTTAACCTCTTCCTAACTCCCCAGCCATCCAAATGTGTCCCATAAAACAGGAAAAAGAGGAGTAGGATCTTCATCCTTCGAACATTTCTTATTTACAGCACCATGTACCATAGGCCAAATTCTCTGTTGGTGTAAATTGCCAGTTTAGATCAGCAGAGGATTGGGCAGATAACACACTTGTGGGCGTTGCCTTTACTGCATTACATTGGAATCTTGAATATTTTCACCCCATGGGCCAACAGGCTAGCAGAATTTTCATGGAGGCATTGTCTAATTAGTTCCGGCTTATATTTCCAGCATGAATTATGAAATTCAGTGCACTCAGTTTCATATATACACAAATACCAAGAAACACACTGAAAGCAAGAATTTAACAGCAAAGTCTCCAGCATGCCTTTCTACCTTCTCATTGCCTGCAAACACCATTGTTAGCACAACTCCAACACTCCATAAGGCTGTTGCTTCCAAAAGCCATATGGACTCCAGCTTCACCAAGCTCACAGTCTAAGGCAAAACCTCAACAGCATCTTCTTGCACTACTGTATCCACAGATCGGCATCTGACCATCATACCAACCATTCATTTGGAAAATTATTCTGCCTGTGATTGCTGAGAAGACCTTAACACCAAAATATCAGACAACATCAGGTTTTAGTTGCTTGTTCCAGTGCAGCTACTATGCATGTGTTGTCAGTTGTACTTTGTAGCACATTTTTAAATTATTCTCACCATATTCTCACCAGTAACTGCACACTGCACCATAGTAACTCTAGCTCAGGAACCAATCCATGCAACAAACCTCGATGCCAACTCTGCCCACATATCTACACCAGCGACACCATCACAGGACCTAACCAGATCAGCCACATCATCACCGGTTCATTCACCTGCAGTCCACCAAATGTAATATAACACCATCACATGCCAAGCAAGGCCCCTCGCTATGTACATCGCCAAAACTGGACAGTCTCTACGGAAAAGGATAAATGGACACAATCAGATATTAGGAATGGCAATATATACAAAAACCTGTAGGAGAACACTTCAACCTCCTGGCCGCACACAATAGCAGATCTTAGGTGGCCATCCTGCAGCAAAAAAACTTCAGGACCAGACTTCAAAGAGAAACTGCTGAGCTTCAGTTCATCTGCAAATTTGACACCTCAGCTCAGGATTAAACAAAGACTGTGAATGGCTTGCCAACTACAAAACCAGTTTCTCCTCCCTTTGGTTTTCACACCTCAAACCCCTAGAACAGGGCCTCATTCTCCCTGATTGAACTAACCTCGTTATCTCTAGCTTGCTTCTTGCTTGCATATATATAACCTGCCCCTGGAAATTTCCACTACATGCATCCGAGGAAGTGGGTATTCACCCACAAAAGCTCATGCTCCTAAACGTCTGTTAGTCTATAAGGTGCCACGGGATTCTTTGCTGCTTTTACAGATCCAGACTAACACGGCTACCCCTCTGATACTTGACATATTTTTAAAGTTACATTACATCAATAAAACTGAAAAAGTTATCAAAGGATTAGTTTGTAATCAGTTAATGTTGCTGCATGATTCTCAGTTTGCCATATGACTCGTTGCCATATCAATTGGAGAGGAAACTATGGAGGGGCTTCTTATGTTATTCAGGTCTAATCTGCCATAAGTACATGGGGAATCTAAAAGATAACCTAAGCTTGCGAGACCTCAGACTTGTTACATTCTCCTCTTGTGCTGTTCTCCATAAGCCAGTTCTGGAGTCTGCTAACCAAGATGGGAAGTGGAGTCTAGTATGTCTGGGCCACTGTATTACTATGGCACCACTGTTCTCTGAAATAAAAGGCCTGGGCTAACCTTGCTAATAACCTTTCACTCAGCACTTCATGGGCTCTGGTTTTATGATTGAAGAAATTTGGTATTACAGCCTTGCTAGTCTTGGAAGTACATATGAGAGAAAGAGAGAGTGGGTGCACTAGACCACATGGGCGGACTCTATCTAATCAGAACCCACCTTTTCATGAAGGCAGCTTCAGATCAATAGTATTTTTATAGAACTTTCTCCTGGGGCTGAAGCCAAAGCCCACTGATGGTCAATGGAAAAGACTCTGGATTTCAATGGGCTTTGGGTTTGGCCCCTGGAAAGTTTTGGTCCCATCAGACTTTCTGGCTTGGTTGGGTCTAATATTTTACTAGACTCTGCAACTGGACACCAGAAATCTGAATTCCAGTCCAGGTAATGCCTGTCAATGCAATTGTTTTTATCTTATTCAGTTAACAAAAACATGGAAATAAATTCCTCCCAGTCTCAGTTATGGCTGGAAATCCATTCCTCTTAAGCCAGCTACAGGATTAATCTGTTGAACGGTTTTCAGAAGTTTTGCTGACAGAGGAACATTTTAAGAATATATTACTTTTTTTCCTTCCCAATATACCACTACTTTTTAGAACAAAACAAGTCCATCTTTGTTCTGGCAGCCAAGAGAAAGGGTACAGCAATGCATCTCCTTTCTGCTAACACAAGCAGATTTATTTTTCAGTTTTGCAGCATACACTTAAATCCTTGGTGACTTCTTCCAAAAATGAACCCTAGAAGGCACCATTTTGCATCTAGCAGATGCTGTTATGAAGAGATACTGATAACCAGTGCAGGATGGAGGGACATCTTTTATACTACCATCATACTGGGCAGAATCCTCACCTGGTGTAAGTCTACATAGCTCTATTTATTTAAATGGAACTATACTGATTTATCCCAGCTGAGGCTCTCAAGCACCTGCTAGACTAATGATATGAGCACAGGCAGGTATGTCCTGGCAGTTCCACCCTGTCATGCAAGCAGACCTAGGGATGTGACTTGGAATCTCTTGTGGTCTGGTGCTTCTTAGCCCAATGTAACCCCATTACCAATGAGCATCACAGGCATAACTGGCTATATCTATCCCTTTCCTTCAAGGACCTGACCACCTGTGGTGATTAGATACCTAGCACCATCTATTTCAGAGTTCCAAGGTACATTCATAGATTAAGCATCACAAACTGGCTATAAGACAGACTAATGTTATCTCCCCTTTATAGATAGAGAAATGGAGGTTGGTTCAGTGCCTTGCCCAAGGTCACACTGGCTTTGCATGGCAGAGACCAGAAACTTGGCCTTTTTATGATCAGTGCTGAGCCTTAATCACAAGAACATTTTGCCAGGCATGACGTCTATTCCCAGATGTTTCATGCCTTCATGTCCAGCTTGAGTGATGCATCATTCTGAGTTTTAGTACTGGCAATTATGGGTGTGATTTAGAAACAGAATTTCAATTTGCCATCTTCATAACCTTTTTACCATACCCACTTTTCATGAACATTTTCGGAAGCCAAGTTTTGTTTGTACAAAATGTTCATGGAAAATGAAATTTCAGTCCAGCCATCAATTTTTCCCCCTATTTACACAAAATGTATTCTGGGCACAAGTAGCAGATTGGCCATGTAAATACTGGGGCTGATAAATTATATCCCATGTGATAGCACAACAGACAGCAGCAGCCTCCTTCTCTCACATGCACACACTGCATCATGTCTCTTTTCTGCAGAACTCTTTTTCCTCTTTGCAGGTAACCAGACCTAGTAGCCTACACAAATCCCACCCTTTCCTCCAGCTGCATACAGATGTTCAAGGAAATGGGGAGGGATTTCCAACTGTAGAACATACTCGCCAGGCTGAACTGTATTGTAAGAAACTAAGGATGATACATATTTACATAGGAAAACAAGGCAGCTCCCTTCCCGTATCCTCCTAGAAGTTAGGACATTCTACAGTGCAGAAGATAATTGGTACAGTCTCATGTTTGAAACCAGAGTGAACAAACACTTGCCTTGGATTCTCCTAGTTGAGACCAAACTTTTCTCCAAAAGGTTGGACTATGTGCTGGGAGTTTCTTTCAAGCTAAAGGTCAAAGAATCTGGACCACAAGGTCCAAGAGGGAGCAGAGCTGTTCCACAAACACTCCAGGATGGAGTCACCTCCTTGCTCTCTCTCTACCAGGAGTGGAAGGAAAGCAGGAATGGTGGTCCATCACCCCCTCCCCTTTCTCCATCCAATCCCAGCTGTGCACTAGCATGCAGGAAACCAGTGCGGAGCTCTCCAAATCCCACTCCCAGCCTTTGTGCATAAGAGCAAGGCCAGCGCTGCTCAAAGAGGCTGATCCACATGTGCCCCTTGATGTGACCAAATGGCTTTCTTCATGTCAGTAGAGGTCAGAGCAGTGTAGTTCAGGCTGTGGGCATAGACAAGGGAGCACCTAGATTTGAGGAAAGTGGTGCCATTCAGTTCTCTTATCAAATAGAAGTATTTCCAAGGGCTGGCTATTCAGGCACTGGAGGCCAATATCAGCCATAGGTATGACTGGAGTGCCTAAGCAGGAACCCATTTAACTCCAGATCATGGGCAAGATTCTTAGCTGCCCATCTGCTTGAAGAGAGTCAACAGGCTTGTTTGTCTTCCCCCACATTGTGGCTTCAAGTCGAAGTCTCATTCCTCGTTCGTTTGTGAATATAGTGGCACCTATGGGGCTCAGATCCTCCATTGCCATGCACTTCACCTGGTCACCTACATCAATGTAAAATGAGAACAAAATGCTACTCAGAGCAGAATGGTAGCGGTGTGAACAGGAGCAGTGCCAGGGTTTTTGGTGCCCTAGGCAGCGGTCCTTCCACGCTCCTGGTCAGCGGCAATTCGGCGGCGGGGGGTCCTTCCATGCTCCTGGTCTCCAGGGCACTTCAGCGGTGGGTCCTGGAGCGAGTGAAGGACCCGCCACAGAATTGCCACCAAAGACATGGAGCGCGGAAGGACCCCCAGCCACCGAATTGCTGCAGAGGGCCACAAAATGCCATCCTCCCAAATCCTGGTGCCCTAGGCGACCGCCTAGGTTGCCTAAATGGAAGCGCTGTCTCTGGGCGTGAACTCACTTTGCAGTCAGGAGCAAGGCTTTACAAGCCTTGAATCCACAGTATGGGGACTCCAATAAGCCTGGTAATTATTTTCTTTGTTCTACCTTTCATTTCTTTTGCACAGGCTTTGAAATATACTGTGCATTGTGTTGGAGGGGCTGGGGGAAGGATGGAGTTTCCTTTTTGCTACCGTCTTGTCACTGGAGCACCTTGATAAGATAAGGTCTCTCCTCTCACCAAGATATGAAATAGATCCATAGTAACTGAATAATCAATTAATTCTCCTGCAGAGCTCCATTTACATAATGAAAACACAGCTTCTGGATATTTTATACCGCTAGTTTTCAGTTGTCTAGGCTGATAATATATTGCATGCTGAGTGGAGTGGATGGGCGGGTTGTGGAGATGCAGAATTCCAATTCAAGTAACATGACAGCAACAAATATCTATTGATTCCATTTATAGATATTTAACCCTAACGTAGGCGTGTATCTATAGAGCCCACTTGAGACCTTGTTTTCATGTAAAAGCATAAGGTACATGCAGAGATTACATGGCCAGAAGGGACCAGTAGGATGACCTAGTCTCATCTCCCACATAACACAGGCTGTAGAACTTCATCCAGTGACTCCTGCAAAGGAGGGTGAGGCGCATTAGCCCCATTTTACAGATGGGGAAAAGCGAGTGCAAGGCCCAAGATCACACAGCAGGTCACTGGCAGAGGACACAGGTCTCCTGAATCCAAGTGCAGACCCCTATCTACTGGCTCACACTGCCTCTCTAGCTACATGTGAGGTGTCAGACTCATATCTTAGACATTAGGTACCAAAGACCTAGGATCTCTCTAACGGCCCCATCGGCCAAACTCCCCAGTCAGTGCACAAAGGCAGTTTTAAATACCTCAGTGATGGGGCTTTGGCCACTTGGGGAGAATATTCCATGTGCTGATATGTCTCAGAGGACCCTGCTTTGCCTCCACCCCGCCGTCTGTGCAGTAGAGGGAGTTCTGCCTGAGGAAGAGCTGTGCTGGGGCACTGCAGGGTTTGGTCTCCATAACCGGCAGGGAGTGGGGAAGAGAAGGACCTGAAGCCATGTGAACTCAGGCTGGAGAACCCTTCCTTTGGGGTGGTGGGTTAAAGAGGTAACTGGGATGAGAGGAGATCCTAGAAATGTAAGGCCAGATTTTGAGTGATATTCAGGTTCTTAGTGGGATTTTTGAGTTTCTATCTGCATCTTTAGGCCCTAGAGCCCTTCAAAAATCTAGCCCCTAGAGATACTGTGTTTGCCTTTGTATTTGCAGAAAACCGAACCCCCTTGCCCCATCTACCGACCCGCCCCTTCTCCAAGGCCACGTCCCCTGCTTCCTCCATCCCCCCTCCCTCCATCGCTTGCTCTCCCCCACCCTCTCTCATGCACTCATTTTCACCGGGCTGAGGGATGACAGGGGATGAGGGCTCTGGCTGTGGGCTCTGGGGTGGGGCCAGAAGTGAGGGGTTTGGGGTGCAAGGGAGGGCTCCAGGCTGGGGCAGGGGGTTAGTATGTGGGATGGGGCTCTGGGCTGAGGTGGGGGTGCAGGCTCTGGGTGCAGGCTCTGGGATGGGGCCAGAAATGAGGATTCAGGGTGCAGGAGCGGCCTCTGGGCTGAGGCAGGGAGGTGGAGTGCAGGGGTGGTGAGGGCTCCAACTGGGGGTGTGGGCTCTGGGATGGGGCCAGGGTTTATGGTACAGAAGTGGGCTTAGGGCTAGGGCAGGGGTTGGGGTGTGAGAGGGATTTCACGGTGCAGGCTCCAGATGGCACTTACCTCAGGTGGCTCCTGGGAAGCAGCAACATCTCCTTCGGGCTCCTAAGTGGAGGCACAACCACGTGGCTCCGTGCGCTGCCTGTGCCTACAGACACTGCCTGCTCAGCTCCCATTGGCTAAGGTTCCTGGCCAATGGGACCTGCTGAGCTGGTGCTGGGGGCAAGGGCAGCATGCAAAGCCCCTGTGGCTGTCTCCCTGCCTAGAAGCCAGAAGGAGATGCCAACAACTTCCCAGGAGTGGCACAGAGCCAGGTAGGGAGCCTGCCTGCACCACCAACCAGAGTTTTAACGGCCTGGTAATGGTGCTGACCGGAACTGAGCATTCCAGTCAAAAAACGGACACCTGGCAACCTAACCAATGTCATGTCAGGATAGACATAGGAAAAAGATAACTCCAGGCAAGGACTCACAGCCCAGGAGTCAATTACACTAAACGGGCTTCCATTGGTTTCGCATAACAGTCCTAGTGACGTCTGTGCCAACATCTAGAGGTGCCTGTGACTGATCCCATCAAGTGACTGAGGTGCTGAGTGATAGCTTGGGTGCTGACTGTGAAGCACATGCTCACCCAATTGGCATGGGGCAGAGCAGGGTGGAGGTCAAAGTCTGCCAGGTACCCTCTGTGGAGCTTCCGCACAAACTAACAGAGGAGCAGGAGTTTCCTCCCAGGAAGCAGAGTGTCTGTCCCCTATGCCTTACAGATAGGGGAGGAGGAACATCATCTAAAGAAACAGGACATCTGTTCAGACACGTTCCTCAGCACTGACTCCAGTGTCCACTCAACAGCTTTCCTCAGATCCCTTCAAGCATAGCTTTATTGGAGCCTCACCACCAGGCCTACCCACACTTGGGGAAGCACCTAGACCCAGAGCCAGATTAACCCATTGGATAGTAAGGCTATAGTCTTAGGCCCTCCTAGTCTTAGGCCCTCCATTTCATATTGAAGTAGCAGCTAAGCGACAGTAGTGGGGCCATCAGAAATGTTTTGTCTCATGAGATACTGCTTTGTACAAATTAATACATCAAGATTATGAATTCAATTTAGGATGGTTGTGGGATCAAGCAATATTGAACGTTGTCGACAGTAGGCCTACAGTGGACAATAGACACTATGTTGAAGAAAGGAGGATGGCAGAAATTGAAGGAAGCCAAAGAAAGATGGCAAAGACAAGATGTAGTGCTGAAAAGTAATCCTTCGCCCCTAATGTTTTTTCCTCCTACTAAGGCTGGTGATGAGGAAGTCCAGGCGAATACCAGCCCAAGTGAACCCGCCATGCCTGATGAAAAGTAGCAGCCTCCTGTGACTTCTGTAGCTGCAGTCTCACCCCACTCCTCTGAAGACTTTCCCAATGATAGTAATACAAAAATATCCTTCTCCAATGATCCAGGAAAGTGGGACATGACTTCTCAAGATCTCATTGCATATTGGACTGAGAAGAGTCCAGAGAAATGCCAGAACCCAGATGCTGACTTTTCATTGACAAAGCGAGAGTACACTGACCAGAATCATTATCTGACCAAATCAATGTTTGAATATATGAAGCCTAACAAACAGATTGGCAAGCAAAAATGGCTCATCTATTCACCTTCTAAGAAGAAAGTGTACTGTTTTTATTGCCACCTGTTTTCTGGTACCAAAAAGTGGGGAATGTTCTGCAAAGGTTTAAGTGATTGGAAGAATACTGCATACATTACCAATCATGCAGTGAATGAGCAGCATATATTGTCAGTTAGCAGCTACCATGCCTGGAAGAAAGTTAGTAGCAGAATTGATACCCAAATGGAAAACCAGTTTTTGGAAGCTTGCATTTATTAGAAGAATGTTCTCAGATGCATAGTTGAAACCATAATTTTTTTTGCTGAGGAGTCTTGGAACTGTTCTTCAACAAATGCAGGATAGTTTTGATGAATATGAAATTCAGGGGGCTGCAAGGACTGCTAACCATGAGTATAAGTCAGACAAACAGCGCAAAAGACAGAAAACGTGCAACGATGCAACTGCCCACTCATTCAGTGACAAGGAGACCTTCAGAGATAATACCTTCATCATAATCATCGACAAACTGAAGAGTTCATCAGAACATCGGAGCAAGTCTTACAAAAATATTGACAAAACCTTTAGTGTACTGACAAATTTTTTGCCTAACCTTTCAAGTTCCAAAGTCGGTGAAGGTATCAAACATCCGTGTCAGAAGTACCCAGACGATCTCTCAGTAGATTTTACTAAAAGAATTTCTTCAATTTGTTGAATTCACATTACTCTCGGATGTAGAGAAAAGATGACAAAAGGAAATTTATTTGGATGTGCTGAGTTATCACTGAATCCAATGTGATAGAATGTTTTCCAAATGTTGAAACTGCATTACAGCTGTATTTGTCACTAATGGTCACTAACTAGTGGAGAATGTTCCTTCTCTTTTCTAACAAGGGTCAAAAATGTCCTCCAATCCACCATGACTCAAGAGCATCTCAATGCTTTGTCCCTCTTAAGCACTGAAAATGAAATAGTCAGGATTTTGAATTACCATGACATCATTCATGACTTTGCCACAGCTAAAGCTAGGGGGGGAAATCATTTGTTTGAAGAACTGAGTGTAGTGAGAGTAGAATAAACTTGTTAATTTTACATACATACATATGTAGATAAATGTTTGATGACTTCATACATGTTTTTTTAAATATGTAATTCATACTCAGGCCCTTCCCTCCCATTAGCCTTAAGCCCCACATAACCCTAATCTGGCCCTGCCTGGACCCCTCTGCCCCTTGCAGTTTCAGGGCCCAGAGTTAGTGAACCCTCAGGCAGTGGTGTGTATGAATGCAGAGCAGCTGAGGGGTTCACAACATGGGAAGCTTAAGGGTGTCTGCGCTGGAGGGTTTCTAGCCCAGACATGTATCATAGGACAAGACAGTGACTCAGACTATGCACCCCAAGCAGAGGAATAAGAGGGATTCAAGCCCCACCCTGGTATGTCTACATGGACCTTCAGTCTGGGTGTACAGGGTAAGCAGGGCTTCCCCCCCAAGCTAGTTGGTTGTGAGTCAACAAGGAGGGGTGAGGAATGTGGAAAACTTGACTCCATTCCCTACTAGTCACTGCCAACAGCAGTTGAACCAGAATGGCAGGGGGGATTTGCTGTCAATTAATAACCCCCGACCTTGGAGCCAGGGGCAAGCAGGAAGGGAACTGAGCCCCAGAGCTGAGAGAGTTACAATGCCTGGGGGGAAGTTAACACCATCCCCTGCTCACAATTATGGCTAAAGACACAGCCACACCCTAAGGGAGGAAGGGTCAGAAGTGTGGTATGAGTGGAGCATCTGTGCCTCCCTTAGCTGTTCATTCCTACACTGGCACTTTACAGCACTGCAACTTTCTCACTCAGGGATGTGAAAAAACACACACACTCCTCGAACACTGAAAGTTTCAGCTCTGTAATGTGCCAGTATAGACAGTGCTCTCAGCACTGGTAGCTACGCACCTCATGGAGGCAGCACTTTAGCATTGCCAGTGTAGACAACCCCTCAGCATGTTGCTGGAGCAGAAGAATAAATGAAAGGCATTTTCTGTATGTTAGACTTTGCTCCATTCTCCCGTGGAGAGTTGTGGTTAATTTATTTTCAATGCCGAAGCAGATTTGAATTTGGGAGTCGTTAAAAGACAATCACTCGCCATCTCAGGTACTTGCTGGGCTCCCATTGCTATAGTATCTAAGCACCTCCGAATCTTTAATGTCATTATCCTTGCCATGCCCCTGAGCCAGGGCAGTGCTGTTAGCTGCATTGTGCAGAACTGAGGCACAGGAAGGCTGGCCTGTCCCAGCTAAGTGACTTGCCCAAGGTCAGACAAGCAGTCTGTGGCAGAGAAGGAACTCCACTAGAATTCAATAAATAAACAATGCTTACATCAGATTAACATTAGGTCTCCATGACAATCTTGCAGCTCTTCCTGCAGATGGCTGCTGCTACTGGCCATTTTGAAGGGGTAATAGTGATACCTGGTGTCCTTGAGAACCTTTAGATATGTGAATAAGAGAGAGAGTGAGGAGGCCCTAAAGAAATTCAATACCACTCTTCCAGTCAGAGGGGATCAGGTGCTTGATCCATCAGCTCCTGTAACCCGCCTCCAACAATGGCAGATCAGACCATGCTCCCATCTCATGCAATTTCCTGCCTAGGAGTTCTATCATACCAGATCAGGCCGCTGTCCCAACACCTGTCATATAAAGGTGGCCCGTCTAGTCCAATGCCCCTAACAGTGGCAAATAATACCCAAGGCCGACTGGGTAAAACTATGCTGGAGGAAGGAGTCCTTCCTTAGCCTCAGGCCAGGCCTTGAAGCAGGAGGACAGTTGAATTTTTTATCCCATTTTATTTTCATAGACTAGGAATCTCAGTAAATTTTATTTCTTTTCATTTTGTTTCTTTTTTTAAAAAATAGGACATTTACGATTTCCTAATCAACGCTACTATCCTTATTTTCCTCCAACTTGCCTTCAGAAGTCCTCAGTTTCCTCTGTAACCCTTTAATTATAGGGGAAAGGCAGATCTAATTAACCTAACGTGGATAAGCAAGTGAGGTCTAATCAGTTATGGTTTACTTTTGCTTTCATCGCTCTTGCCAAAGTCAGCAAATTCACTGACAGTTCAAATACGACATTTTTAAAAGTCAGAGTAAATCAATAACAAGTAACAGTAATTTAGATGCACATTTCATGCTGCCTCTCTGTGGAGTGGCACATGAGGTGCATTCACACACACACACACACACGCTTGGACATCAGCAGCCTTATTAGGCCCTCCATAGTAGCAGCAGGAGCAGCACACTGGTCCAGCTTTTGCAGCTCTGGGGTTGACTGTCACTGGTAGTTGGGGTTCCATAATGCTAGGGGCTGTACAGAGACATGGTGAAATATACCTGCTGCCCCAAAGAGCGTACAATCTAAATCGACAAAAAGGGTGAGTGGTGGGGAAAAGAGATAAGAGAATAAGACTGGCTATACTGGTCAGACCAAAGGTCCATCTAGCCCAGTATCTTGTCTTCTGGCAGTGGCCAATGCCAAGTGCTTCAGAAGGAATGAAAAGAACAGGAAAACTGGCGAGTGATCCATCACCTGTTGTTCAGTCCCAGCATCTGGCAGCCAGCGGCTTAGGATGCCCAGAGTATGAGATTGCATCCCTGACCATCTTGGTGAGTAGCCACTGATGGCGCTATAAAAGGCCTAGAAAAAGTTACGCAAGCCTTAAAAAAAAAAATTACGCAGCTAGTCAGCGGTTGAGCTGGAAATGGCACCCAACTCTCTCTCAAGAGCTAATTTACTACCCTATCCACTAGACAGCACTGCCTTCTAAGGTGATGGGCCTCTCCACTGTGTGGTAGGTCACGGGTTTGACTATAGCTTGGGTTGGCAACAACCAAACGTTGTTATAGCAACTGATGTCTGTCCTGTGCCCTATGCTGGAAGAGTTAGGGGAAGGGTCTCTCTTCATAGCCTAGAGGCAGATGCTTCGATCACAAAACCACCAAAAAGAACAGGAGTATTTGTGGCACCTTAGAGACTAACAAATTTATTTGAGCATAAGCTTTCACAGGCTACAGCCCACGAAAGCTTATGCATCCGAAGAAGTGGGCTGTAGCCCACAAAAGCTTATGCTCAAATAAATTTGTTAGTCTCTAAGGTGCCACAAGTACTCCTGTTCTTTTTGCGGATACAGACTAACACGGCTGCTACTCTAAAACCACCAACACTTCCCCTTCCGAGCTATCACAGCAGAGCAATCAAGGAGCGAATGGGCCAGAGACAGTTCCCCTGCTGCCTCAGGCTACTTCCCAGTAGGGGCTGAAGCACAACAGGGAGGCAGATGGGAGGGATAGCTCAGTGGTTTGAGCATTGGCCTGCTAAACCCAGGGTTGTGAGCTCAACCCTTGAGGGGGCCATTTGGGGATTTGCCCTGCTTTTAGCAGGGGGTTGGACTAGATGACCTCCTGAGGTCCCTTCTAACCCTGACAATCTATGTAATGTGGTGCAAAGCAGTAGACAATCAGGTCAAATTTCTATGCAACTCTGGGAAGCTTTTCCATAGTCTTTAGTTTGCAACCAGAGCCAATGGAACAATTTGAAAGCAGTGATTTGACAAAATTCACCTTTTTCCAGTTTGGGAATTCTGTGAACAGATCACAAGAGTCTCTAAAACTGTCAGATGAAGCTATTCTAAGAGGTCTTCAGCAGTTCATTCTCATCCTGTGGATCTATTTATTACAAATATTTGCCATCCTCACTTGGTGCTGTTGCTTTATCACACGACATTGTTTCTGCTCCCTAGATTGGCTGCAAAAATCAGTCCAGCTAACAGCAGAAATTGAGATGGTCTGAGATTTGCTTTCAGCAAAGATTTGGCCCCGTGCAGCAAGCCAGTACAGGCCTAGGATCCAGAAGAGTCCCATTTAAGCCTTCAAAGCAAGGTTTTAAAGGTGCCTAGACTTTGTGCTGGCTCTCTGCACAGGAGTGAATGCCCCTCTCCAGAGGTGTGTGCATGCCAACAGATGGCCTCACAGATAGAGGGTCTGAAATATGGTTGTATTAAAATTCTCTTGTCCTAATTTTTTCTCTGTTGGAGAAACACTAACAGCATCCCAGGGAGAAACTGAGGAAGCTTTTACCTCCAGAAATGGATTACCAGGTACAAGAGAGGACAGACCCTTTCAAAACCCACACATTCAGGGTCTAAACTATTGCTGTTGAAGGATTAGCTTGTAGCCCAGGCCCTAGGCTCATCCTGGACAGTTCTGGGTTCAGATCTTGGTTCTGCCACAAACTCATTGTGCCTCCTTGGGCAAATCACCCGAACTAGTTCTGTTCTGTTGTTTGTTGGCATCCTTTCGTCTGCGAGAGACGGCGGGAATTGCAGCTTATGATGTAGATAGTTTGCAATATATCATGTGACTGAATAATCCAATCCAAGATTTTCATGATATTTGGCAGTTATTGCAAACGTATGTATCTGGGTTGGGAACTTCTCACTTCCTATGGGCTCTTTTCTCTTCAAGCTGTAGGACTCAGCTTCTGTCATGGACTTTCATACAGTTCTGCACCCTGTAAAGTTAATATAAAGGCTCCCATTGACTACAATGGGCTTTGGAACAACCCCAAGATCTGTGCATCAGCTGTAGAAAAGGGGTAATAATGCTTCCTCTGCCCATGTAGATTATAAGCTTTTCAGGGCAAGGATTTCTCTTATATGACCAGTGCTTAGCAGATAAGCATGGCCAGACCGTCAGACCAATGATCCGTCTAGCTCAGTATCTTGTCTTCTGACAGTGGCCGGTGACAGATGCTGCAGAGAGAATGAACAGAGTCCCAGTCTGTGGCAGTCAGAGGTTTAAGGACACCCAGAGCATGAGATTGTATCCCTGCCCATCTTGGCTAATAACCATTGATGGACCTATCCTCCAGGAACTTCTCTAGTTCTTTTTTGCACACAGTTATACTTTTGGCCTTCACAACATCATGTGGCAACAAGTTCCACAGGTTGACTGTGCATTGTGTGAAGAAATACTTCCTTTTGTTTGTTTTAAACCTGCTGCCTATTCATTTCATCAGCTGACCCCTGGTCTTGTGTAATGTGAAGGGGTAAATAACTTATCCTTATTCACTTTCTCCACACCAGTCATGATTTTATAGACCTCTATCACGTCCCCACCTTAGGCTTCTCTTCTCTATGCCAGCCAGTCCCAGTCTTTTTAATCTCTCCTCATATAGAAGCAGTTCCATACCCCTAATCTTTTATGTTGCCCCTTCTCTGTACAGTTTCCAATTCTAATAGACCTTTTATGAGATGGGGTGACTAGCACTGAACACAGTATTCAAGGTGTGGGTGCACCATGGATTTATAGTATGATATTATGATGTCTTCACCTATTTGCCCAAAGGTCTAAGGGCCTCTCATTGTCTAGAATAGAGCACCCAGCATAGTGAGGCCTCCGCCTTGGGAGAGGTCGCTCAGTGCTGCTGCAGTACTCTAAAGGTACTTCTGACTTTCCCCCCTCTCCAATTACTGTAATATCAGTGCACATCACAATCTTCAATGTATTCACTGTCAGAACACCCCTGTGAGGCAGGGCAATGCCTGTGCCCCATCTGTGCAATGGGAAACTGAGGCATAGAGAGATCAAGTGAGAGCCCAAGGTCACAAAGGAAGTTTGTGGCAGAGCAGGGAATTAAGCCTTGTCCCCCAACCTCCTCGAGTCCCTGATGCACACTCTAGCCACCACCCCACCCTTCCTCGGATAAGAAGTAGGTTACACAAGTACTAATAAGCTTTGAGAAAGCCTGCTCAGATGAGAGCTCAGCCCAATTTTGAAGACCCTAGAAGCATAGATAAGCTTCTAATACATGGGTTTCATAGTCAAGAGATTCCAGGAGTCAGTCTGAAGTGTTCACCTCACTAGGCAAAGACATGCCCAGAGTTAGAAGCCTTCAGTCCAGACCCCTGTATTGTGCAATAGTCAGGGCAGCAGCAGGAGCTGACAGTACTCCTGAAGTCTCACCAAGGCCACATGCAGCCTAGATTTGCACAGCCTTGCTCTGGAGATGTCCAAAACCCAGGCCATTCTGCTGCCTTGCTAGGTAAAAGTTGGGTCTCCTCCCTTTGGTTTCTATGGAGACCTTCCATGCAATTTCTAGCTCTGCTGGTCTTTGTAACAAGACTGTCTTCACAGCTTCTTCTGGTACCCTGCTTTGCAGAAAGCTGCCCCCGCACAAGAAGTTTCTTCTTCATCTCTCTCTCGCCTGTTTACATATGCAAGCTTGGATATGTGGACAGCTTCACATCTGGTGTAATACCATTGAATTTGATGGAACTATTCCTGATTTACACTGGGGTAAAAGGAAAACCAGAATGAAGCCTGTTGTGCCTAAAACTTCACCCCGACTTTTGGCAGTGGGAGCAGAAGCTCTTTCCTCCTTTCCAAACACCATGAAACCCTTACATTGGCCTCCTCATTGACCTTTCTTGTAGTCAGGAAGTGCATTGATTCTGCATAGGTATGTCAGGGGCTAGCCACGCAGCTCATCTTCATGAGCAAGAGAAAAACACCAGCCTGCCATTCTGAAGGAGGATTGATCCTGGATTCCCCCCCGACTCTACCCACCTGGGATTTTGACCACTGCATGCTGTACTGAAGCCCCTTCCATAGTGTGCTATGACGCCATCTTCTGGCTGAAACGAAAAACCATCCCTAGGCAGAGCAGAGCTGTTTGATTGGTTATGGTAGTGGTGTTCCCATCTCCCAAACAAGGACAGAACAAACTGGGCTGCAACAGCACCTGAAGCAGACAGGGTCTGTTGCTCCTGCCTGTCCCTCCTAAATGGAATCCAGAAACCTTGGTGCTGACTGCAGTGAGGATCATGCTATGGAATGCAAGGCTGGATGGATTTGATTCAGCACTGTGTTAGTTACTGCATCAGTTTAACACCACTAACTTCAATGGAGTTAAACTACGGCAATACAGGGCTGGATTTAGGGTGGCCAGATGTCACAATTTTATAGAGACAGTCCCAATATTCAGGTCTTTTTCTTACATAGGCGCCTACTACCCCTCAATTTTTCACACTTGCTATCTGCTCATCCTAGCTGGATTGGGACCCAGATTTATATTTATATGGAGCCTTTCATCCCAATCCTTCCAACCACACAGTCCTACTTCCAGAGTGGTGGGCATTCCCTGCGGCAAATCCACAGTGCTGCACATCACAGTAAGAGGTGAGGCAACTGGAAATTGGTTAAGCGACTGAGGCAGATCCCTGCTCTGCTAGACGGCATTGTGGAATCCCTCGTGCCCATTCAGAGCAGGTAGTACCTTGGTGGTCAAGGCTTCATCTGCCTACAATTTTGTTTATAAAAACGGAGAGACCTTTATCCTTAGTAGGGTGACCAGATGTCCCGATTTCATAGTGTGGCAAATTGCCAGTATTGTTCTCTGGGTCTCGCGCTTTCTCTTCTCTGGGGTAGGTTCAGGGCGATATTGCTTGCCTCTGAACCAGTTCTTAATCACTCCCCTAGTGTCCTTGGAGGAGGGGAGTGGAGAGGGAGGGACCTGGGCCCGCCCTCTACTCCAGGTCCCAACCCAGGGGCCCTGGGGTTGTGGTGAACCACTTGACTAGCGGTTTCTTCCCCTGGGTTACTTCCCTCTCATACCCGTCAGCTTGTGAAGGGCTTCTCGCCTCTCTTCTATACAAGCCTGGTGCCCCTTACCTAGGGTTTCTGTTGGGCTTCCCAATCCACCGCAGCACTCCTCCAAACCTTCTATTTCTCTCTGGACAAACTCTTCTCTTCTGCAATCTGCACTCTGCTCCAATCCAACCTTTCTCCTTCAACTACCACCCCCTGTCTGACTGAAGCAGGGGTTTATATCCCATGACTGGAGTCAGGTGCTCTAACTGGAGTCAGGTGCTCTAATTGGCCACAGCTGTTCTAGTTAATCTAAAGCAAACCTGCCTCCCTTGGCAGGGAATAAGGCCCCCTGCTAACACTCTTATGCTGCCCTCTGGCCATGCTGTATCACAATAGGGACAGTCCAGTTTTGTGGCTCTTTTTCTTATATAGGCTCTTATTACCTCCCACCCCCTGTCCTGGTTTTTCACACTTGCTTTGTGGTCACACTAACCCTTAGAGCTGTCAAAGGCACTAGAATTCTCCCTGCCTCACTTCCCAAGCTCTCCCAGACTCCATTCCCATAGGCCACTGCTCACTTCTCCTCCGGTTGCATTCCAATCAGCAGCTTTCAGCCCCCCCACCCCAGTCACCTACTGGTGTGTTGATCTGGGTCAGTGCTGGGGTGGGATGGGGGCGGGGGCGGGGGCAGGGAAGAGCTTTCCACAAGTCAATGACATGTAAAGATGAACTCCAGTCAGGTGCATGTGTCCCTTTTTGCATTCTTTTGCTGTAAACATCCAACCAATCCAGGTCAGTGACAAACGCTCACAAAAAGCAAAGACGCTTGCCAGCTCAAGTGTCTATACAGAGCAGAATTACCCATTTGGGACAACAAAGTAAGGCTAAGGAGGACATTAAACTGGATCCCTTGCATCTGCCTGGGGCCTAAATGTTCTTGTTGCAGCCCCACTGCAGCCATCACAAAGGATTCTGCAGCCTGCATGGGAAAGGTCCAGGCCCTGTCTTTGTCTGTGGTACCGAGGCAGCCCACTACAACTATTTTTCAATAGTGTGCACTGATCAGCAGAAAAGGCAGTATCAGGTTTAAGTGCGATGCTGTTTAGCTCAGCAAAGGATAAGGCTCCCCAAACCACTCCCTGCCAGAACTGAATAAGCCCTGCAAATATTTAACTGCACCTACTGCAGCCAGGACTGTGTCTACACCAAACATTTGTGCATGAATGTGATTAGAGAAAGTGAAATGTGAGGTTATAGGCTGGGTTCAGAGTTTACAGTAGCTTTATTTTACTAGCATCTTTGCTTCAGACAAGGTCTGTGCAGCCCAGGAAAAAAGAGGCTCGTAACATTTTCTAAAGTTCCCAGCTGCGCTACCTCCTGTCTTTTCCTAAATGGCCTTTATGTCAAGATCAGTTGGTTATTTCATCCAATCAGCCACAAATAGCATGTGACTTGTGACCAATCACAGCTCAAATAGTTCAGGATTTCAAATAGAGCTTTCAATATTCAACAAAACGTTTATGGTCAACTAAAAAGTGTTGGGTAAGTTTAGATAGCAAGGAAATGGGCATCTCCTGGAATGTCCCTGAGCAGGAGGAGGCTAAATTTGTCAGCAGAATTATTGCTCTCTTTTGCTGAGGCCCAGTCCTGCAGCAGTTAAGTCAATGATAGTTTTTCCTACTGAGTTCAGTGGGAGCAGGACTGGTCTTTGATGAGTAAACAGGGTAAATCCAGTACAATCCCAGCATCCTAGGCAGCCACCTAAATCACCTCACCTGTCAGCCAGTCACATATTCAAATGAACATCTCTCAGTGAAAAAGGTTTGAGATGCACTAGAACAATAGAGTATGTCCCCCTGCTCTTTTGGAAACTGTCACAGAACCTTTGTCTCCCACCCGGATGGCCACTAGAGACACGCAGAGTGGCTGAAACATTTTGAGGCAAAAGGACAGATACTGCACACATCTGTAGGAGGAACTGGGTCTCTGGAGCAGTGTGACAGATCGGAGATTGAACTGTCAGTCAAGACGTTTCCAGACCCTGCATGTGAGACTTTCATAAGGAAATAAAGAGCAGAGAGATGTTTTATGAATAATGTTTGGGTTTTCTTTTTTTCCTAAAGCTCTTTTGCAAGACTGATCCCCAAGTAAGGGGAGCACTAGAGATCTCCCAGGCTGGAGGCAAGACATACAAGTGACCAAGGAAAACTGGCCTTTTTTCTCCTAGTTAGACCACCAGAATAGTGCCGGCACTTGTAAGAGGCATTGGGAGTAGGGATGGGGAGGGAATGACAGGAGATGGAGGAGTTGCATAATGAGATAGATCTTTAAGGGTCAGACTTCACTGCTAGGCTCCAGCTCCTTGAAGCTGCGAACCTGGAGTACACCCGCCAACCCTATGCATGCATTACATATTTTAGAAATGTTTTTGTCAACTACCCTCTGTGGAACAATATAGTAATAAGCGACCGAGAGTGGCCACCTTATGAAAGCTTGTTCTTTGATCCCTCTTAAACAAGTTCCAGCATCAGTCCAGATCCCGCAGCACCTTTAGCACCACTGTAACTGGTGCTCAGTGACCCCCTTGCTTGAACTCTCTGCTTAGACTGAATAGGCTGCATTAGTCAACATTCACAGCAAGTAGGGTAACCAGATGTCCCGATTTTATAGGGACAGTCCTGAATTTTGGGTCTTTTTTTTTATATAGACTCCTATTGCCCCCCACCCCCTGTCCTGATTTTTCACACTTGCTGTCTGGTCATCCTAACAGCAAGTCACAACATTTATGCCAAAAAACATAGTTCTTACAGTTCCACACATCCAGTCAAGGGACAGAACCACCACATGTGACCTATGAGTCTACTCAAAAACCAAAAAACTCAGATATTGAGTATGTGAAAAAAACTGTAGCCCTACTGAACCCATTTTCTTCAAACTTGGCCTGTTTTGTTGATCTTGTGAGTTTTAGCAATCAAGACAGACTAAATTATATGTAATGTAAGCCATAACTACATTAGATGAGCTACCAGTAATGGCTCAATCAGCAACAACTGGTTTCTGAACTGGTGCTGAAAATGATTTAACTACTCACGTAGATGGACTTTTTGTAATGTTGCTGACAATAGTTTGGGCTCTTCTTTACTGGCAGTTTTACCACTGGTTCAGAAGTACTTATTGGTGATAGTTGGTGTCAGTAGTGGGCCTATTTCCTAGAGTAATTAGGAATTATTACCCTGCCTGCACTTTTCAAACTCTCATTATTACTAACACTGGATAACCAGTCAGAGCAGAGCTAGAACTAGGGAGGACAATGCAGTGGTTGGGGTTAGCTTGGGTCTCTGTAGACCTGGATTGCTTCCTTGCTTTGCCACAGATTGCCTGTGTGACCTTGGCCAAGACACTTTAGGTACTAAAATACCTTTAAAAATCTGGCCCTAGTGATGCAGTTGGCACCCGGGGGATTTTCAGAACTCTCGAGATAGGAACAGCCACAGTACTCACTATGCTGCCAGTGTTTTAGTCCTGATCCATAGCCCCTGATCCATAGTTCTGCCATTGTGCCTCAGCCTTGAACCTACACAATCTGGGGTATTCCTGAAACAAAGACTATAGATGGTGCCAGCCTCCTAGTGTGACATTATCAATTCACTGTGTTAATGGAGACCAGGATGATTCCCAACTCCTTTACCCTTACAATACACAGAATGACATTAGAGTTTTTATGATGTAAAGCCCCTTCTCACGTTGTAGCATGTTGACCTGACAACACGCCATGGAATTTCAAAAAAGTCTATCTACAAACCCTTCACCCTGTCAACAAATATTTGAACCTGAAGTGAAATCAATAGCGGAGAAGAGCAGAAGGAAGAGGTAATTACCTATGGTATCTTCTATGATCTGACAGAAAGCAAGCTTCACTCTGTAGTTCCTGGAATGAGCTCAGCTTATTACTGGTGCTACCAGAAGGAGAGGCAGCTCATCTCTGCAGTACCTTCTTAATTGCAACATTTCTGAACAACATCATCAGCAAAAATACAAAGTGCCTGTATGCTTTAAAAAAAGTCTAGGAGCCTACAGCAATGACCACAAAGAGTTGTAACATTATTCAGAGCTGCATGCAAAGGGGATATGATTGTTCTCCATAAATACATCAAGGGGAGAAACACCGAGGAGACAGAACAGCTATTTAAACCAAAGAACAATGCTGGCACTAAAAACAAAGGGGGACAGATGGGCCAAGGGTAAGTTTAGGCTGGAAATTAGAAGGTTTCTAACCATCAGAGGAGTGAGGTTCTAGGACAGCCTTCCAGTGGGAGTCTGGGGGCAAGAAATCCAAGCAGTTTTAAGGTGGAGCTTAATAAATTTATTAACAGGATTATATGACAGGGTTGCCTGGGATAGCAGGGACTTGACTCGATGACCAGGAGGTCCCTTCCAGTCCTATGTTATATCCTAGAGCTGAAGGGCCAAATCTTTGGTGAAACTCCATGGACTTGAATGAAACCACAGAACAGCCCAGTAATGAACTAGGCCTGGATCAATGCTGCACTAGGGTTTTATGAAGGAAGGTAGGAATCAGCCTGAATCAAGTATGGGTTTGCTCTACTGTTCTCTTTAATCCTGAAACAAAGTCCTGCTCCACCCATTGTCTGGCTGGTGGCAGTGCTACTCCTGTAAATAAGAATGAAACAGTCAAGATGCTACCCAGAATTAGTCCAAAGTTGGTATGCATACTCAACTGCTATGGAAGAGTATCCATCTCCAGTATTGCATTAATAAATAACTGAAATGGAAAAATCCCTCTGGAACATCTCCCAGTATGCCACTGCATTCCCAGTGGTCTGCTACCGACAAACTCCTCTGTTTTCCCTGGGAGCCTGTGCCAAGGCGTATGAGCCCTGCATCACACAAGGGTTAAAGAGCAGCTCTGGGCTCAAGCAGCCCCACCACAGCTAGAAGACATGCCGATCATGGAGGAATCTTTTTAAGCAGAAAAACCCAGTTCTGAAAGGGCCAGCCAGCCCTAGGAGGCTGGCAGATCCTCTCCATGAGTTACCAGGAGGGAGACACCACTAAGAGGGCTGGCTTGCAGAACTCTCTGAATCTGGAGAGTAATTGAGGGAAAGGAGCCCATGGAAGAAGTTGACAGAGGCTGAGGCTACACATCCAGTTCCATGAAGGAGAGCTGGGGGACTTCTGTCTTGAAGAGAGAGACCAAAGGACTGCCTGAATCACAGCCCCTGCTCCGGAAGGAGCATTGGAGGGAACCAGAGAGGCTGTTTGAAATACAGTCCAGCTACTGCTGGAAAGGCCAACGAGTACCTTTCCAGAACCTCCTTGGTCGTCATAGCTCCTTGGAAGAAGCTATGAGGAGTCAAACTCCTGGCAGGAACAGCAGTGTTCACAAAGCTCAGGAAGACGCTGACAAGCAGGGGAAGGTAGGAGCAGGTGAGGGAAGTAGCCAGAGATTGAAGAAATTTTTTTGCTACCAAAAACAGGATCCCAGGGCTGGAAAACAGAAGAGAAGGCATGCCTGGATTCCCCTACCTCTCCTCCACACCAAGGACAAGGTTCCAACTGCAAGACAAAGAATGAGTCCAAGTTGGGGGCTGAACGCCTGGCATAGAGGCTACCAGACACTGGGTGTTTCCTGACTTTTGGACTGCACTCTGAAAGGGGTGAGACTCAAGTGACCTGGCCAGAGGTCATTTGAGTCTCGCCAGAGGGCAAATCACAAGGCAAAGGAGACCACTGGCAAACCTGAATGACTGGTCAGTAGCGCTATAGCAGAAAGAAACCCTGCAGTGCTGCACCTAGCCAGGTAGTGCTGCAGAGCTACCATCACAAGTCCAAGAGAGGTAATGGCAATGGGTTTGTTTCAATCCCATTGTCGATATTAAAGTACTAAATGCTAGTGTAACCCCTGGGGGAGCTGGTGTTACATGTCCTCTTCTGTGCTGGACCCACAGAGGAGTCTCTCTAAGAGGAGTTAGATCTAAGCTGTTGTAGAGACTTCTGCTTTTAACTGTGGTGGCCCCAGTTCAATCCCTGTTTTGGCCAAGATGGCAGCTGTCATACTAAGTCAGAGTATTTGACAGTCATACTGAGTCAGACCCATAGTCCTTCTAGCCCAGTGTCCTGACTCTGACAGAGACCAATGCCAGATGCAAACAGGGCAATTATCGAGTGATCCATTCCTTGTTGTCCAGTTCCAGCTTTGATCAGACAGAGGTTTAGGTATAAGTGGAGCATGGGGCCGTGCCCCTGACATTCTTGGTTAATAACCACTGATGGACCCATCCTGAAGGAACTTATCTAGTTCTTTTTTGAACGCAGCTATATTTTGCCTTTGACAAAATCCCTTAGCAAAAAGAGTTCCACCGGTTGACTATGCGTTGTGTGAAGAAATACTTCCTTTTGCTTCTTTTAAACCTGCTGCCTATTAGTTTCATTGGTTAACCACTGGTTCATGTGTTATGTGAAGGGGTAAATATCACTTCCCTATTCACTTTCTCCACCCCTTTTATAGTCCTCCATCACACACACCCTATCATGAGGATAGCACCAAAGTTCATACAAACAGTCACCTATCTTCCCCCAGCCTCTTCTCCTGTGGCCTTCCCCACAGATTTGCTAGTTTATCCCAAATATCCTGCTTCCCCATGCCACCATCCTGGCCTCCCTTTCTCCCAAGCTATGCAAGTACACCTCAGCGCTTGAGCAGAGTGAAAATCCCAAGGTGACTTGGGTGCAAGTTTCCAGTGGTGACTCCTATCCAACTCCCATTTGAGTCAATAGTGGAGCTGAACTGAGATAAGCAGCAAGTTCATGAGCCTATTGCACCACTGAACGCTCCCATACTGTGTCTCTGAAGTTTACAGGCAATGTCAGCTATTCAAGTTCCCTCTTCCGAGTGGGGTTCTATCTGATGTGTGTCTGAACATCCGAATGGTGCTTCAGTAACAGCCTTTCCCCTTTGCAGACCTCAGAGTCCCTGGGGGCAGAACAGTAATGCACTTTCATTCCATTCCACCCAGAGCCTCTCCTGCGAATCTGGCTGAGCTGTGCCTATGTGGAGAGATTTCAAAAGCCCCAGCAATGGATGAGGCTGTCCACTGGGGCTGAGCCACCAAGTTGATTTGACAGTGAAGCTGTGTGATGGACTTGAACTACTAACCTGACGAGTAAAATTCCAGCCACCCCAACACCTCCTAGCATAGAATGCGGCAGGGAAATAAATGCCTTGAACAACAAAGGAAAGAGGAAAAGGGAAAACTAAGGGCCAGATCCTAAGCTGGTGTAAAACTAGTGACAATTTACCCCAGCAGAAGATCTGGGCTTAAGTGTATAAAGCCAGTTTACTGAAAAGCACTCAAATGATGCACTAATGCAGACCACAACAATCGCTTGGTACTAAAGGTCCTCCTAGCCAGCAGTGTCAGTAGAGGAAAAAAAGGATCAAGTGGCATATGGATGGGATATAAAACCCCAAACTTTAGGGCTTAAGATGCTCTCTATTAGGGAATTGGATGAGACCTAATGGGGGAAGATCACCCCACAGCTACCCACTGCACCATTTATTATACCAGGCATCTGGCATTGGCCACTGTCACACTGTATTGATGGACCCCAGATCTGATCCAGTGTGGGATCCTATGTTCCAATATAGTTGATGCTTTCACTCTAATAGGCCTTTTTCAGCTGATAACTTTTGCAAACTTTTACCTCTTGATCTGACATTTCCCATGTTTGTTCTCAGCAAACCTGCGCAGGAAGTGGTTTTCCCTGACTCTCACATTTTCAAGAGTTCAAATATTTTCCTAATCTCAAATTGGGATGAAAAGTTGAAATCTCAAATATTTGCAAACCAAAAAAAACACCCCTATTTTCTTCTCGTCAGATCAATGTTGTTAAAAATTATTGTAAGTGTTTCATTTCAATAACTTCAACAAATTTCATTTCAGTTTTGACCTTTTATACTTTAAGCCTTTTTTCCAGTCTAATTAGTTTAAATTTCTAGACTGAAAGTAGTAAGTAACCAGAAAACCAATTTTTTTTATTTTGAGTGTCCACAGAAAAAGCTTCAACAATTTCAAGGTGTTTTTTTTTTCCCCCAAATGGGAAATTCATTGACCTCAGCCCTGATTCACTAAGAGTTTGGGCTTTGATAATTGATTTTTTTTTTTTGATCAAAAGGATGCTTATTCAAAAATTCCCAACCACCTCTAGTTCTCACACAGGGCATGAACAAAATGTTTCAGTCATTTTCAAGTACAAAAAGAGCATACACACACTTTTGAATGGTAAATAAAGAAGTGTGGCCAATTTGGGAGCTGGCAAGGAATTGAAATGTGGCATGAAGAATATTTTTATTTCTTTTGATGGGCTAGTGAAAACTGGTTTTGATTTGGCCAAGTTCAAGGATTCAAGAATTATACTTCACACAGACACAGTGGTGTGTGTTATAGGAAAACAGCTTTATGGCAGTGATCCAATGCACTCTGTGTATTTAAATTGAGCAGAATGTCTCATTCTAGATATGCTCTCTCAACATGCCACTGGCTTTTCAAGGTCTGATTTGTCACTATTGACATTAAGTGGGAGATTTGCCATTGATCTCGTTGTTATTAGGATCAGACCTCAAAGGCATGCCTGAGAAAACTCAGTGGCATTTCACTCGATGCATAGGTGCACAAAGAAGATGGTCTGTGAAGGTGCCTTACACAGGTGCCTTGTAGTGATTCTAGAGTGGGTGTCTAAAATCATCTTAAAATGAAACAAATTCCTGTTTTTCCTCTAACAGTGGATAGCCCATCTGTGAAATTACACGCAGGGATAGATTTTCCCTCTGAATTTTCTGTGCAAGTGTTGTTCAGTTTCTTGTGATGGGGAATCTTTGTTGATATCTCAACCCTGATTTATTGATACAAAATCATCTATCAGATAAAACCTTCTCCATCAGGCTCTATGATTTTTCCCCTCAGATTTTATCCTACAAGGGGAAGAACTCATGTGTACCTACTGGCTTATCTCATGCCCAGCCAGAGCTACCGGTGGACAAAATTTTCTTCCTCAAACACTCCCCTCCCCTACTGTCTTACTTAGCTCACCCTCCTCCTCCTCCTCCCACACATTTTAATGCTTAAACATTAAAAGATCTAGGAAAATACAATTCAGAAAGAAACATTGTTGCAAAGCAGGGAGAGTTGCTACTCATGTTTAAATAGCTGACACAAACCCACAAAAGTTAAGCCACCCAGTGTTACATACCTTCTACTCCTCCACCCACAGATATATACCTTACCATTATCACAGTGGGAAGAGCCATTGCAGGCTGATTATAAAGAGGTCTCTTGTTGACTTATCTTTAAATAATACATCACAAGTCAGGATGGAATTCTGACATTAAATACACCTGCTAAATAGTCACCATTTTGACAAAAGAAATTTTTCAGGAAAAAAAATTAAAAACTTGGCCTTTTGATGTATTGATCCACCACAATGTTGAAATTATGCCAGAGAATGATTTGTATGCCTCAATAAATTGTGTGAACTATCAAACTGCAGTTACTACCAGTGATGAAGTGGGGATTTTTTCTTGGGGTTTTCTGTCTTTTCCAGGGTTTGCATGCACAGGGGGTGGGACTCAATGTACCTGGGTGTTACTGGTTTAACAGGTGAGGGGAGAGGGAGTTTGTTGTTACAGAGGACCGGAGAGGGGCTCGGGACCCCAGCCCAGGAGACACAACAGGTTCTGGGCAGTGGGAGGACAATGGGCTGCAGAGAGAGGACCCCAGTGACCTGACCAGCTGGTTTCAGCCAGAGGAAACCTGCGAGGAGAGGGGACTCAGGCCTTCCTGTTTACGACCCTGTTTACCTGGAGAGAAGACAATGGACTGAGGTGGGGCTTGAGGCCGGGGATATCAGAGACCCAGCAGGGGGGCTTGGGCTGGCGAGGGGAAGCAGGCAGGGCCCATCTGGATGCAGGGAGACTGGGATGTGCTATTATTGTGAGAGGCCAGGCCTGAGGCCCTGAGAGTTTCCTGTGCTGTGTTCAACTCTCAATAAACCCTCCTGTTTTATGCTGGCTGAGAGTCACTCTGGTCTAGAGAACAGGGTTGCATCAGCCCCTTTGGGGGTGAAGAGGCCCAGGGGGTCCAGAGTGCGTGGACTCCCAGAGGGGGCCCACAGCAGAGACAGACGTGCTAAGGCTCAGAGAGGTGCGGCTCCAGGAGGTGGAGGGGCCTGACCCCAAGAGAGAGTGGACCCCCGAGAAGGGCTGTCTCACTAAAAGGGGCACCCCCCATGGACCGCACAGGGCCAAGAGTGGGCACGATCTGTGATTCCTGACACTACCCAATCTGACAGAGTGTTTCGGAGACAGGATGCTGCATCTCCCAGATTTGGAGCCTTCCAATTACAAATGTATTTGTCTAACAAAACATGCCTAGGACACACATTCAGTGAAGTCCATTCTCAAGCCCTAGTTTCTATTATCAAGTTCGTTTTCCATGCAGAGGTATGTTTTTGTTAACCTGGGTGAATCTAATTGCCTGGCACCTTACACAGTTGTTATTTCAACCAGTGTAAATTGGGTTTCAAACATGACGATTCTGATTGTACAAAGTGGATGTCAACTGCTGGCCAAAGTGCAGGACAAAGGGGAGTCAGACCCTTCAATAGTTACAGTCAAATATTTCTTGGTCATATAAAAATACTTCAGAGAGTGTTGTAGAGCAATGGATTTACTAATGGCATGCCCCCTTATGGCTGGGTATGGAATAGCAGACTGTCATCATATAGGGTCCTCGCTGACAGCTGCCATTGCCTTGCCATGGGGTCTGCCTCTTTTCAGGGCTTGGCTTTCCCCCACAACCAAAAATAGAAACACACCAACTTCTGCCCTCCTGACTTAGGCCCTTTCACCCTCTCCAGTTACTCCTGCTCTATCCCTCAACTGAATACCTCCCAGAGAGCTCCCCCTAGGAGTCCAGATCCTCCCCTTCGATCAGGGCACACCACCACAGCTTGCTCCACCCCTGGGGCTGCCCCATGTCTCTCCTGACCCTTCACCACTGCTTCTTCTCAGGAGATGATCAAAAAACCAATTATCCTTCTTTGGCCCCACTGGTCTCCCCACACCCTACTGCTAAGGGCAGGACAGCAGAACTCCTTTCCTATTGTCATGGAGTGTGCAGGGAGACTAGGCCTAGCACCCCCGGATTCCTGCGATTCACCGTGACTCTCAGCCATCCAGTAAAACAGAAGGTTTACTTAGACGACAGGAACACAGTCCAAAACAGGTCTTGCCAGTACAGACAACAGGACCCCCTTTAGTTAGGTCCATCTGGGGGCCCCAGGGAGGCCAGAGCCCCATCAGGAAGCCCAAGCCCCGTCGGGGCACCCCTCTCCACTTCCCAGCCAGCTCCAAACTGAAACTTCCTCCAGTCTCTCACTCAGCCTCCCCTCGGCTCCTCCCCCAGCATTTGTGTCCTTTGTCCATTTTTCCAGAGCTGAGGTGTTACCTGGCCTTCAACTCCACTCCTGGGTTCTCAGGTTACATGCTCAGGTATGCTCCCTTCCCCAGTGCAGGCAATTCCAACTCCCCTGCAACTTTCCCAAGTTAATACTCCCCACTCAGCATTCACATAACACATCAAGAACATTCCCACTTCATCACACCTATCTTTCCACAGTCCTTTCTACTCTGCACTTCCTCTCTTCATAGTAACCACTCTGCTCCTACCCCCAGCTGGGACTAAGCTTTGATTGGGCCTGGCTCATCTTCCAGGTGCAACTAGGTGCCCTAATTGAGCTCACCAGCTCCAGTTAACTCTTTCAGAGCCAAGATGGGATAAACATCCCATTACAAGTGTGTGTGTACACATACAAACACAGGACTCCTAAGTCATCAGTCCAGTCCCCTGCTATCACTGGCATCCCCATCACATAATCCTCTTCATAAACTTATCAAGCTCCCCACTAAAATTAGGTAGGCTGTTTTCCCCCACTCCTCCAATTGCCAGGCTGTTCCAGAATCTCCCTCCTAATTACTTCTAGAAGCTTGTCCTTCTTTCAAGGACCTACAAGTGTATTGATTTATTTAATCTATTTCTATGGCATCTATCAGAATTGCCATTTAAAAATCACACTACAAAACATTAAAATACCTAAAAGAAATCATACTTCCACATGTCAAAATAAGCAGAGGGGGGGGGGGGGTGGTGTGTGTGTGTGTGTGTGTGTGTGTGTGTGTGTGTGTAAAAAAAAAATCTTGAGATGACTAGAGCTGCTTGGAAAATGTTTTGGGTCCCCTTCCCAGCAAAAGATATCAACTTTATCATAAAAATGACTGAAAAACTGAGAAAATTTCAGGTTTGATGGAGTGGTGAAAAATCAGAACTCACCCAGAAAAGCAGACACTTTCTGCAAACATTTGTGTTTGGCCCAAACCCCAATTTACACCAAAAATAGCTCAGACAATTTTCAACCAGCCTTAATGATGCCCTTCACATGACTGACATGCGCTTGGGTGGCATGGAGAGGAGGTAGGGGCAGGGGCGGCTCTAGGTATTTTGCTGCCCCAAGCATGGCAGGCAGGCTGCTTTCGGTGGCTTGCCTGCAGGAGGTCTCCGGTCCTACGGATTCGGCGGCATGCGTGCGGGAGGTCCGCCAAAGCCATGGGACCAGCGGACCCTCCGCAGGCTTGCCACCGAAGGCAACCTGCCTGCCGCCCTTGCGGCGACTGGCAGAGTGCCCCTCGTGGCTTGCCACCCCAGGCACGCGCTTGGTGTGCTGGTCCCTGGAGCCGCCCCTGAGTAGGGGTCAGAGAGCTGGCTACAGCTGACTGAGAACCACCCTCTCCTGGCACCCAGCCCTAACTTACACCATGGGCACAAGAGCCTTTTCTCATAGCACATCAGGTGCAGCGGAGACCACACTCCCTTATCTCCCCTGACATGCCCCTCCCCATTCCCAATATGCCCTCTCTCATACCTTTACCAGGTGGCATTGCTCCATCAGAGGTGGTGGCAAAGCAGAGCAGGCATGGGAGACAGCAGAGCTATCTTTTAGAACATAAGAACGGCCATATTGGGTCAGACCAATGGTCCCTCTAGTTCAGTATCCTGTCTTCCGACAGTGGCTGGAACCAGATGCTTCAGAGGGAATGAACAGAACCAGACAATTATCAAAAAGTGTTCCATCCACTACCATTCAGTCCCAGGTTCTAGCAGTCACAGGCTTAGAGAGACCTACAGCATGGGGTCGTGTTCCTGATCATTCAGACTAATAACCATTGATGGACCTATCCTGCAGGAACTTATCTAATTATTTTTTGAACCCAGCTATATTTTTATCCTTCACAACTTCTCCTTGCAATGAGTTTCACAGATTAACTATGCATTGTGTGAAGAAGTTATTGATTTATGTTTGTTTTAGATCTGCTGCCTATTAATTTCATTGAGTGTGACTCCCTGATTCTTGTGTAATATGAAGGGGTAAATAACACTTCCTTATTCATGTTCTCCACACCATTCTTGATTTTACAGACCTCTATCCTAAACTGAACAGGCCCAGTCTTTTTAATCTCTCCTCATATGGAAGCTGTTCCACACCCCTAATAATTTTTGTTGACCTTTGCTGTACTTTTTCCAATTCTAACATATCATTTTTGAGATGGGGTGACCAGAATTGCATGCAGTATTCAAGGTGTGGGAGTAACATGGATTTATATGCTGTCATTACATTTATTGTCTTCTTTTCAATCCCTTTCCTAAAGTTCCTGTTAGCTTTTTAGCGGGTGTTTTCCGTGAACTATCTACAATGACTCCAAGTTCTGCTTTTTAGCGGGTGTTTTCCGTGAACTATCTACAATGACTCCAAGTTCTCTTTTTTGAATGGGTAACAGATAACTTAGACCCCATCATTTTATACGTATATTGGGATTATGTTTTCCAATGTGCATTATGTTGCATTTATCAACCTTCAATTTCATCTGCCATTTTGTTGCCCAGTCACCCAGTTTTGTAAGATCCCTTCGTAACTCTTTGCCGTCTGCTTTGAAAACTTGGCAACCTCACTGTTTACTATTTTTTCCAGATAATTTACTAATATGTTGAACAGCACTGGTCCCCACACAGATCCTTGGGGGATCCCACTATTTACCTCTCTTCACTGTGAAAACCAACCATTTATTCCTACTCTTTGTTTCCTATCTTTTAACCAGTTGCTGGGCCACGAGAGGACCTTCCCTCTTATCCCATGACAGTTCACTTTGCTTAAGAGCCTTTGGCAAAGGAGCTTGTCAAAGACTTTCTGATAATCCAGGTACACTATATCCAGTGAATTACCCTTATCCACATGCTGGCTAACACCTTCAGATAATTATTGGTGAGGCTGATTTAAGTGATAGTTTACATACCACAGTTAGTAGTTCTGCAATTTCATATTTGAGTTCCTTCAGAACTCTTGAGTTAATTACCATCTGATCCTGGTGACTTGTTACTATTTAATTTATCAATTTGTTCCAAAACCTCCTCTATCAACTTCTGTCCTCTCCTTTTTACTAGGATATAGAGTGTGCCCTTCAATAAATCCTCCCAAGGGATGTCTCTGTCCAAACCCTGTGCTCCTCTGCGTCTGTCAGCTTCCTCTCAGCCCTTAATTCGAAAACTACTCCGCAACCTTTTTACTGTTATATGTCAGCAATCCAGTTCCGTTTTGGTTTAGGGAGAGCCCCGCCTTCATGGATAGGCTCCTTCTGTCACAGAAGGTTCTCCAGTTCCTAAATCCCTCCTCTGAATGACATCATCTTTTGTCCACACATTGAGATCCTGCAGTGTTGTCAGTCCAACTGGCTTTGTGAGTGGAACTGGAGACATTTCACAGATTATTCCCAGGAGCTGGCTTTTTAACCCCCTGTTCTCCCTGAGTTAGCCTGCTCCCTTGTCAAGAGATCCTGAGCAGCTTAAGGATCAAAGAATGGCAGGCTACTCTAGAGCCTTCCTTAGGAAGCTCTCAGCCTTGCCTAGCAGGCCACTAGGCTCAGCACACAGCCCCCAAGGAGACCAGGCTGTAAACTTCAAGCAAGCAAGCACTCACATGGGAGCTTTATGCTGTTCAGCGCTCCCCTCCCCCCACTGAAGGGATGCCCGGGGGGAAATCTCTGACCAGTCTGTTCTCTTTCCACTGCATAGAGCCACACTACAAACTCCACATGGTTTGGTTTTTTTGCTAGCCTTGCAGCTAAAAAGTGTCTTGGGAGTACGGAGTGAGTTGAGGAATTGCACAGATCCAGAATGTACAGAGCTTTGGGTGGACACTTCACATGCTGCACTAAGATAGGCAGCAAAGGGGTTCCATAGGGACTCGTTAGAAGAGAGGTATAAAAAGGAGGAACAGGAGCATCTCACTCTTCCAAGACCAGCAGAGTAAGTAAACTGGGCCCAGGCTGCACCACAGAACTGGGAAACTATCTAGCTTACACAGAGAAAAAACATTACAGAGTGCAAGCAAGTAAGGGTGGCTGTGTGGTTAAAGCACTGGGACGCAGGGGACTTGGGTTCAATCCCAGTTCTGAGACAAGCGACCAGTGTGACTAAGGGCAAGTCACGTAACCTTCCTGTGTTGCACTCCCCCCTGTAAAACAAGGATAACACTCTCTTATCTCACAGGGGGCTGTGAGGAAAAATTCAGTGATTGTGAGCAGGGCCGGCTCTACCGTTTTTGCCGCCCCAAGCAGCGCGCCGAATTGCCACCGTGGACAGCAGGGGCAGTCCGTGTGCCTTTCGGGCGGCACGCATGTTTCCGTGGCAGCAGCAATTCGGCGACAGCTTCTGTCTTCATTCGGAAGACAGAAGCTGTGCCACCGCCTATAACTGAATATAGAAGCTGCCACCGAACTGCCGCCGCTGCAGAAACGCGCGTGCTGCCCTAACAGCACACGGACTGCCCCCGCCGTCTGCAGCGGCAATTCAGCATGCTGCTTGGCGGCAAAAACACACAGACTGCCGCCCCAAGCACCTGCTTGGAATGCTGGTGCCTGGAGCCAGCCCTGATTGTGAAGATCACATTAAAGCCGAGTGGCTCTCTTGGATCCTGATTCTGCAGTGAGTGGTGTAGCCAGTGGGGATCCATAGAGATCTAGGGTTGGGTCTTGATGGAACTAGTTGCAAGAGCTGTGTCTAAAAATGTAATCTGTATATGCCCACACAGCCAAGAGGTCCACTCTTGGCACCTCAGTGTGTTTAAGAGGAAGCCGGCATGCCTCCCTGCTGCTTCCATTTCTTTACCAGGAATACTTTATGCAAGTACAATCTCTTCTTTTGCCATCTCCTGCTGAGCTGCACAGTACTGGGGGAGGGAGGGAGAAAGAATGCGGGCGGGGGGGGGAGGAGAATGGAGCCTTTTCACTATCAGCTGCTCAGAAGAGCAGAGCCGGGACAAGATTGATGAGGCTCTCTGGATATAAGATCTCCTTGTGAAAGGCTGCTTATGAGGCCTGATAGACTTGTCATCTCTTAATAAACATCACTGATATGTCAGGGAGGAGAAAGCATGAGTGAGGGGAGGACACACAGAAAGGCAGCTGACAATTTACTTAGAGCAACACTCCTTTCTCAACCCAGGCCTTCTGTAAAATTCAGACTGGCTGGTTCAGGAACTGTGTCTTCTAACTAATAATCAGGGCCCTGTGGCTTCTAACCAGCAATCAGACCTGCAGGTGGCTCCTTTTATGCTATCAGTTTCCAAATTCCTACTTGTGGGACTCTTCAAATTAATTCATTAACGTCTATTCTCTAAGAGCCCAATCCTGGAAGGCCTTCACTGAGACTAAGACCAATTAACTCAATAGGACTCTTGCCTGAGTTATGGCTCCTAAATGAATTTACTGTAGGTGAAAGGCACTGCATCAGCAGCACATGGGAATGAAATAGCATTTTAGCAGCTATGCTTCCTCTCTAAGGGCTGGTCTACACTACGGGGGAAAATCGATCTCAGATACGCAACTTCAGCTACGTGAATAATGTAGCTGAAGTCGAAGTATCTAAGATCGAATTACTCACCGTCCTCACGGCGCGGGATCGATGTCCACGGCTCCTCATGTTGACTCCACAACTCCGTTTGGGTTGGTGGAGTTCCGGAATCGATATAAGCGCGTTCGGGGATCGTATCGCGTCTAGATGAGACTCAATATATCGATCCCCGAGCAATCGATTGCTACCCGCCGATAGAGCGGGTAGTGAAGACGTAGCCTAAATAGCTCTTATAGTGTTTGGGAGCCATGGGGACAAATTCTGTTCTTAGTTACATTGGTGTAAATTTGGAGTAACTTGGCTGAAATCAGGGGCCATGTTTCTTGCATTTGTTTCACCTGTACAGCAGCAGGGAAAGGTATAGTGCTCAACACATTTTAACTAAACAAATTGTATAAATTAATCATTATCATAATGCATTAAAATTGACAGCAAAGTGTGACCTTGTACGCGTCACTTGTGTGGGTACAAACTAACTAGGTTACATCTGTAATAGTTACTGTAAAGAAATGATCATACAGTTTAATGCAAAAGATTTCCCTCGGGGAGAGTATCACAAAATGCACACACACATAGGTGTCTGCACATATATACACACACACACAGTGATTTCACATGCATAGAGCCATACTTTCAGTACATACACATATCTGTGTCCAAAGTTGGTTTGGATTTGACCAAGCTATGAGTACTTCAACATCCCGCTACTGATGTAACCTTGATTTGTGTTCCCAATTACCAGCTTAAAAATAAGGAACAGAACCAAACCAAACTCTTTAAGGTTAAAGTCTCCAGGGTGGTTACAGATAATTTAATTCAGTGGAGGACTGCGAATGAGTGATAGAATTAAAGACTTTATTTAAAATAATTAGTTAAAGCAAACAGGCATTACAGCTATGACCATACACTGTATTATACTCACATTCCAAGCTTAAATGTGTGTACAGCGGTGATCAGTCCCTGGGTGAGAAGAATGGATATATAGTTCTCTCTATAACAGTACCTTGACAGTGAATGAACAGCACATTACTTTTTCATAATCAATTATAACACTACCCCTCACCATTAAGCCTACCTTTTGCCATACCTATATTTCTGGTACTATATTTAATCTGCTGTATCCCAAAACTCAAACATCTTCTACTTTGTTATTGGCTATTAAGAGGAAACACCATTCTAATTATCATTTGTGTTAATGCAAATTTCAAAAATTCTCCTGCAATGCTTGCTAAAACCACTTAAAACCAAAACACGTTCACCACGTGAGCTGGGTTCTGTCCTAATTTATCTCTAACTTGCCTCTGAATTGTCTCAATTCACTTCACTCATGTTTTATAAGGCCTTATTATCATCCAACCCAAATTTAGGCCCCAAACCTACTCTCTATTTACATTTCAGCACATATCCATTTAACATAAGCAAGCATTACCTCCATAGGGCAACACTGAGCATGTGCAGCAGATTGTTTTGCTACGCTCAGGCCTGATCTACACTAGACCCTTCCTCTCCTTCCCTCAACCCGATCGATCTAAGATGTGCAACTTCAACTACAAGAATATACGTTGACTTCAGCTACGCTATTCTCGTAGCTGAAGTCAACATATCTTAGATCAACTTAGAATCACTTACTTTGCGTCCTCGCAGTGCGGGATCGACGGCCAGCACTCCCCCGTCGACTTCGCTTCCGCCTCTCGCCGAGCTGGAGTTCAGCAGTCGACAGGAGAGCAATCTGAGATCAATCGCTACCCGCCGCTACCCTCAGTGTAGGCCTAGCTAAAGACCACAAGAGCAGAGCTCTGCTCCTGGAGTTTTAGGAACAATGCCAGGCATTAGCTTCAGTGGAGTGGAAACCATAAGCTGCGCTCCCCACCATCCATTCCAGCTTCATTCTGGCTCCCCTCTCACACTCCATGGGAGGGAGCCCAGCTCCATGCACATTAGAGCCTGCTCTGCTGGAGGAGGCACCAGAATGGCTGAGCTCCTAAGCTTCCCCAGAACAAGTGGCTCTGCTCCTGAAGTAGTTTAACTGGGTGAGCTCCTTTTCCTGCCAAATCCCCTCCACATGGGTCCCTGTAGAATCTTTGGCCCAGATCCACAAAGATATTTAGGCCCCTCATTTCCATTGAAATTAACCTTAACCCTGCCTCTAAGGGCAGATGTTTCATAGGAGAATCTTTCATTATTCGATCCCATACTATTTCTCAGATAATACAATATACCAGCATTTCTTTAATTTCCTATAGACTGTGTAGCATTTTCTTCCATGCTTACTTACACTAATTTCATTCTCACCTCAATTTAATGTATCTTTGTTGATTTAGATCTAGTCCTCAGATGAATCCATTGAGTTACGGGTGCACAGGCATTGATACTTAGACTTTTTAACATTCTCTTTTCTCTAAGGTGTTGCATTAGTATTTTTCTTAGTATCCACATACTATACACTGAACAGGATTTTTGTTTCATTTGAAGACAAATACAGCACTGGACAATAATGTATTAGTGCAATAAGTTATCAGAGAAACACACTTACAGGACTAGATTCATTTTTATGGACATATGGACAAGCAAACAGCCTAGAGATAGATCTAATGCAATCAATAGATTCAATTGCTTTCAAATAGGTAAAATTAGAGACCTCAGATGATGTTACCTTCTCAGCTGGGAGGCCTCGCACCCTATATGACTGCCTTACAGAAGAAATTATCTTAACTCTCCCTAACTGTTCAACTGATAACCTCTCTTGATAGAAATGTCAAATCTGGGGCTTCTCCCCCATAATTAGCATCCATAATGAATGAGTTTTACAAAGCTCAAGGCTGTAGCTCAAACGTGCACTTGAATGGTTCCAAATGGATAAAAACAAAGCATGACTTTTTGTTGACTTCTGATTGAAAGGTCAAAGTTTAGCCCTAGTATTTGCCTGTTCACAGCAACCCATAACAAACATGTGTACCAAATGTCAAGATTCTACATCAAAAGGGCACTTGAACAGTTGAAATCCCAGAGGACAAATTGATGGACTTTGAGTGACCTCTAACTGTAAGGTCAAAGTTCAATATTTAAATTTAGGATTACTTTCTGCTGTACTCAACAGCCCATAAAGTAGGAGAGTACTCAGTTTAAAGATTCTAGCTCAATAGCAACATGGTGGCTAGGGTCATCACAGGCTTCCATGCTTATTAGATTTTTCTTGGAATAACATTGCATTGCAGTGCTATACTGAAGGATATTATTGTCATTAACATTTTGCCATCCTTACCTATCTGAAGCCATTTGTTTTGCAGTCACCATATCTACAAGTCTTACAGCAGTCCCTTTCTGTTTGCCAGATTCACAGACATTCCTGGAGCAAAGGGAACTGCTGAATGCTTAGCAGTTTTGAAAATCAGACCAGATATTTAGGGGCCTTGTCATAAACAGATAGTTAAGAGTTAATGTCTCTTTTACCTGTAAAGGGTTAAGAAGCTCAGTAAACCTGGCTGACACCTGACCAGAGGACCAATAGGGGGACAAGATGCTTTCAAATCTTGGTGGAGGGAAGTCTTTTGTTTGTGCTCTTTGTGTTGTTATTGTTCGCTCTTGGGACTGAGAGGGACGGGACATCAATCCAGGCTCTCCAAATCTTTCTGAATCAGTCTCTCGTGTTTCAAACTTGTAAGTAATTAGCCAGGCAAGGAGTGTTAGTCTTATGTTTCTTTTCTCAACTTGTAAATGTTTCTTTTTGCTGGAAAGATTTTACCTCTGTTTGCTGTAACTTTGAACCTAAGGCTAGTGGGGGTCCCTCTGGTCTATAGGAATCTGATTACCCTGTAAAGCATTTTCCATCCTGATTTTACAGAGATAATTTTTACCTTTTCTTTAATAAAAAGCTTTCTTTTTAAGAACTTGATTGATTTTTTCCTTGTTTCAAGATCCAAGGGGATTGGATCTGGACTCACCAGGGATTGGTGGGGGAAAAGGAGGGGGATGGTAAATTTCTCCTTGTTTTAAGATCCAAGGGGTTTGGATCTGTGTTCACCAGGAAATTGGTGAAATCCCTCAAGGCAACCCAGGGAGGGGACTAAGTTTTGGGGGAACAGAGAGTGCCCCAGACACTGGAATTCTGGGTGGTGGCAGCATACCAGAGCTAAGCTAGTAATTAGGCTTAGAAGTGTCCATGCAGGTCCCCACATCTGTACCCTAAAGTTCAGAGTGGAGAAAGAAACCTTGACAGGCCTAATGCAATTATTGCCAACTCTCGCAATGTTTATAGTGCTTTTCTTGAAGTCCCAGATCCTGGAGTCATTATGAGAATCTTAGTTGTTTTTTTAAAGCAAGTTTCTAGCGCTCATGATTTTAAAGAAAAGCTTGAGACAGAAGGCAAATAAAAAAGAGCCCCAAATGGATTATTTTAAAAAGCTTATGATTATAAGCCAATCTCATGATTTGGGGGGCCTGACTCATGATTTTTAAACATTTAGGGCTGGCAATGCTGCTTTTAGGCACTAAAGCTTGTTGAAACTTTGTTCAACTCCCTTTTTTTTTTTCTTCATTAGAAAAATGGCTTATTTAGTTAAAACAGAAATTTCCACAGGAAACGTCCAAACACTGAAAACCCCAAAACAGAAAAATTTTGGTTTTAGCAACAGCCACAATAAACAACAACCAAAAGGCCATTGGCTGAAACTTTGGACAATTTAAGAATGGGTTGAATGTGATGACCTGCCTGTCTGAAGAAATGAAACTGGCTTTTAACAAAATATATTTCTATTCAGAACTGGCTATTGTGATTGGACACCTAAGTCTTATGACATGGTTTTTGTTTTCAGACTAGATAACCTAACCTTTATGAAGAGAAGTGGCAGAAGAAATTATTTAGTCACGGGATCATTTGAGACAGACACAGAAGGATTTAAGTACAATTAGGAAACTTTAGGACATTTAACATCTTTTCCCCAACCTTTTTCAAAGTAATCTTTTTATTGATGCTTTAACATGTCACAAATGAAAGGAAGCACCAAGGTTTAACAAAGAAAAAGTAGACAAGGAACAGAATAGACAAGTCTATAAATGCAATTTTTAAAAAAAGAAAAAAATACACGTTCACAGCAGCAACAAGTATGGGTAAAAAGCACAAACTGTTGCATTTGGCAGATAAACACGCATAATTTGCACATAATCAGTGTGACCAAAAAAAAATCATTCATATTCAAGAAGCAGCAAGACACCAAATCACCATCATCTAAAGTCATCTTCTAAGTTTAAGTGTCTTATTGCTGAAGGCCCTGATTCCGTGATTGGCTGCAAGCAGCTAAATCCTTGCTCTCCTGCAGAGTTCCATTGACTTCCATGGGATTCCATAGATTCCTGGCAGGATTGGGACATTGCTGTGTTAACAAGGGCAAAATCTTTCAAATCATCTATGGCCAAGATCCTCAAAGGCCTAATTAGGCACCTTAATACCTCTGAGGATCTGGACCTAAGTGACTTGCGTCCCGTTGAAATTAATGCTAACACTCTCACTGACTTTAATGGTGCAGGATCACTTTTGAAAATTGTACCTAAAACTCTCAACATCAAAGCTGAAAAAAACCAAAAACATTCCTGATTTGTAATTAACCTTCATTTGCCTGGGAACATGATAGACGTCTGAAAACAAAGAACCAAACTAAAGATGTTGAGTCAAATTTTTTCTATATCTGGGATGAGTGTCATGGAAAAATCTCTGAAATACATCCTCCAAATTACATTAATACTCAGCTCTCTATCAAAATTTGATGCCAAGATAACTAAAGCTGTCCTACTAAATATTTTCAAACGTAGGAGAACATTTAGAATTAGAAAAAATGTAAGAAGAAATTAAAATATATTAAAATATTGAGTGGAGGATGGAATTAAGCTAATGAACTTAACAAGACAACATTGAATAAGTAGTCTCTCACCCTCTAAGAAATCTAGAATGCTGAACATTTTTGTATTTGCTTTCATATAACGTCCATCATCTCAGGTTTTCCATGTACCGCTATGTTATCCTTTCGTAGATCCCCTGACAAAGATATAGTGCTGTCATTTTGTATCCGTGTCTCCTTGATCTTCTTACCAAAAAAAATTTTCCTGATCAGATACGGCATATTTCTCCTAAAATACTGTTTTAACAGACATTGGATCTAATTTAGACTCAAAGGAATCAGGTTCTCTATAGCAGTAAGGATAGTTTCATGTGAAACATTAGATGTTAACTTAGACAAAGAATTGTTCATCTGCGTGCTTAATGACCTCTAAAACTATAACTGTCAAGAAAGAGTTTCTGAGCTTTACTATATTAGTATAATCAATAATAAGAACAACACTATTGCAGCAAGAGAAGAGGAAGGGAACAGAAATTCCCAGGGTTCTGTTTTCAGTGCTCCGCAAAGGAAACTAGCACTGCTATCTGCAATACAAGCTCAGAACCTGGGAAGCAGACAAAGCTAAAGTTCTGGACGTGGGGTCATTTTCCCCATCAACAGTAATGACTGATCCTGTGCAACTTGTCTGATGTGTCATTGGATGGTTAAGTGCAGATTCAGCAATAACTGGATGGGAACTTTCTTCCATGGAAAATTATATTAAGCAAAATCACAGCATCAGGCTAAAATTTTCCCCCATCAAAGTCAATGAGAGTTTTACCCATTGACTTTAATGGGAGCAGCACTGCACAACTCCACTCAGGCCCAAAAAGACAACAGCCTGCCCTTTGCACCATGTGATTGGCCACTGATAAGGCTCTGTGTGACATTCTGAGACCTTATGGTGATGCCACAAGGTTCATCCCTGGGGACGATGCTCACATTAACTCAGTCACTCCATCCGTTTGTTAGGGGGGGAAGCAACTAAGGCTGAGCAAAACAACAGGGAAAACACAACACAAGTCTAGGATGACACCCTAACCACTGGCCCATCCTTCCTCTCACTCAGTCATGCTTTCTCTCAGCACTGTTAGCAATTTCATAGTTAGGCTTGTGTCAATATTTCCACTTAAAGCTCTATTTCACAGGTTAACTCCTGAATTTAGCTTTCACCTTTGGCACAACAACTCTCGCAAGGACAATTGAGTTTTCTAGGTCATTTCCTGGATGAAATACTTTTCCCTTTTCCTACATAAATATTTAAAAGTCGCCATTTCTGTTTTAATTTAGCATTTGTTTTCCTACTTTTTTGGCTCCAGAGAATACCACAGACTCTTCAAACTTTCCAAGTAGTTACATGTTACTGACAACTTGACAGCATGCTACAGTTGAAGAAAGTAGGCGGCAATTAGGCTAAATTAGGAATAATTGTTGTATCTAATTGTTCTGCTTGCAGTTAGAGACAGATCAAAAGTTCAGGTCATTTTTAAATGGTCATTGTGGCAGAGGTAGCCAATCATCATACAGCCTCTCCAGCTAATTTGCATACTGAATCCTTCTTGGTTGAGATGAGCCAATGGAACAAAGGGGACTGTATCCAAGTCAGGGGTTCTCAGTGGTAGATCATCTGTCCATACAGAACACCAGATTGGCCCTTTCACTTCTGTTAAATATCCCATGCCTGTGTGCATAGGCTTGTGACGCCTACAGTGTGGGCAACTACCGTTGGAGAATAAGAGTCATAGGAGGTCAGCAACCCCCTTCCATGACAGCAAGAGGGAGGACGGGATCTATTCTGTGGCTTTCTTATCTTAGCTGGCACCTGGCTTTCAAATATTATATAGCGGCCTAAGAACAGCAAACCCTTAGTTATCAGCTGCCATAATAATGCAGAGAGCGAGATTTGCCAGTGAAGGTGTCATAGGAGCAAATCCACCCTTTTCTTTCCATCCCCAAAGTCAAACTGTCCTCTGTATAGCCCACTCCCCTCTGGCCTCCCAACCACATGGGTTGCCCTCCTCACTTCACTCCATCTGCTAACCTACCTTGTCATCCTTGCATATCAATTGCATCATGTCACTCCCCTCTTGGAATGCCAGGCTCCCCACCTGCCATCACATCAGATTTCAGCTGTTTCTCACTACCTGCACCACTCTACAGATATGTTGGTCCCTTCCTCAGGGCCGGCGCTTCCATTTAGGAGACCTAGGCAATCGCCTAGGGTGCCAGGATTATTGGTGGGCGGCATTTTGCCGGGGGGGGGGGGCGGCAGGCGGCTCCGGTGGACCTACCGCAGTCGTGCCTGTGGAAGGTCCGCTGGTCCGTGGCTCTGGTGGAGCTGCTGCAGTCATGGCTGCGGACGGTCGACTGCTCCCGCAGCTCTGGTGGACCTCCCACAGGCACGACGGCGGCAGCTCCACTGGAGCCACGGGACCAGCGCGCGGGGCGGCGAAATTGCCGTGTGCCTAGGGTGCTAAAACCCCTAGCGCCGGTCCTGCCCTTCATACCCTTCCCTGTCATGTTTCACTTCCTACCTCCATTGTCTCCTCTCTGTTCCCAGTGTCATCCACCTGGTTATGACCTCTCTGCCTTCTTCTGCATGGCCTGCTAGGCACAGAACAGCCTCCCTGAACTCATCCACAAGTCCCCTGACATGGCCACATTTAAGCCCTCCTTAAAGATCCCACTTCTGCCATGCTGTCTACAATGAATTAAGTTTATCAACCATCTATTGTTCCGTTTCTTCGGACCTCTGCCTCCTTTTCTGTCTCTCCTTAAGTTGTGGGTCCACTGGGGGCAAGGATCTGATTTTTGGGAATGTTTGGAAAGTGCCTAGCACGTGATGGGCCCTACAATAAGCAAATTGTTGTTAATAATATTAATATTGTTGGCCCTCTGCTGAATGGTGGCAGGCACCTGGGGCCTCACAGATCAGCTCCCCGTTGGCAAGGAAATCAGTGATGTGGAGCCTGGGTATGTTCTGAGTATTTATTTTACACTATATACAAGGTCCTGGAACAGAGATGGTCACAAACAGCATGTAGACAAGCCCTCCCCTTCCCCCATCAGGCATCTCAGCCCACCTACTAACATCTGATTCCCAGAGAGCAACTCTATCCTAAGAATTGATTCTAGTTAGGCTGCATCTATACTACAAGCTAGGGCTGTGATTCTCAGCTCATATAGACATCCTTGCACTAGCATGATGAGAGCTAGCGTGAGTATAAATAGTAGTGTAGCCACAGGAGCATGGGCTGCAGCAGCATGAGAGTACAAACCAGATTGAACTCCATGGCTAAACTGTGCTGCCACCGCTGCTGATGGTGCTACCATTGATATAGTTCTATTCGTATCATTGAGCTACCATGAGTACATGTACAGCATCTGGGAATCACACCACTAGCTCGTAGTGTAGACGTAACCTTAGAGAGATTAAAGCGGAGTGAACTCCTTTGCTGCTTGCAACTCCTCCCCCACATATACACCCAAAAAAAATCATATCAAAAAACTAACAATACAGCACTTCTGCAAAGACTGAACAGTGTTTTCACGTGATTAAAAAAAAAGAACTTATAAAACTATGTGTCACTCTTCCATCTGGAGAGTCTCACTATAACCATATCCTCTGGGGATTCTGAACAGAGCATGTGAAAATTTTGGTATCCAACATGGTTTTTGGGCAAAAAAAAAATGTGGACTTGGCAACACCACCAAAACATTTTGGGATTCGTATCAGTTTCCCCAAATTCTTTTGGTCAAAAGAAAAATTTGTTTTAATTCCAAAAAATTAAACATGTTTTGATTCAACATCTTGAAAACTAAACCTTAATTTTTCTGTTGAAAACAACTTTGCATTTCTAAATTTCCTTTAAAAAGATATTTAGCTATCAAAAATGATAAGCATTGAAATGAAACATTTTGATTTTGTCAAAACTAAATGTTTAGTTCAACCCAAAACTTTGTGTTGTTTTTTCACTTTTCAATTCACCAAAGATATAGAGATTTTTCATTTCTGGTTCACCCAAAATGATTTTTCCCAATTTTTCTGAATTGCCGGTGAACCAAAATAAAATCTATTATTCACACAGCTCTAGATCTGAATGTATAAATGATTAGACATCAGACTCCTCCTAGCACTCTGATTCTCCCTTCATTTTATTTTGTGATTCATTTCATCACAAAGGTTCTCTCAAGGACCCCCTTCCCTCTGAAACACCAATTCTTGCTTCTCCAAAGATTTCATTCGATGAACTATTAGGAAAGGCTCCATGAATCACAATCTGAGTGCCACTGTCATGCCATTTGTCATTAGAAAGATATATTTTCCTGAGATGTGCAGTAAAGACATGGGTTGGGCCTGTGATTCCCATGTCACTATAATTCAGCCAGCCTTAATAACAGACCCATTATGGGTGGGTTTCTCCATTACATTCATATACAGTTTTGTGGTCATGGCCAAAGGAGGGATGGGGGGAGTTATCTGGGAGTGTGTATCTAGTGAGGTCCTGCAAAGGTCAGCCCTGGGTCTGGTACTAATCAATATTTTCATTAATGAGTCAGATAATGAAGTGGAAATAATGCTTTAAAAATATGCAGATGACAACAAGCAGAGATGGGTTGCAAGATCAGAGGACAAGATTAGAATTCAAAATGACCTTGACAAATTGGAGAATTGTTCTGAATTCAACATGATGAAATGTAATAAAGACAAGTGCAAAGTACTGCACTTAGGAAGTTAAAAAACAGATGCACAGTTACAACATAGGGAGCAACTGGCTAGGTGGTCATATTGCTGTAAAGGATCTGTGGGTTATAGTGGAGCACAAATTGAATGAGTCAACAGTGGGATGCAGCTGTGAAAAAGGCGATAACTGTCCCGATCTACTCAGCACTGGTAAGGCCTCAGCTGGAGTCCTGTGTCCAGCTCTGGGCACCACGCTTTAGGAAGCATGTGGACAAACTGGGGAGAGTCCAGAGGAGAGCAACAAAAATGGCAAAAGGCTTAGAAAAGCCAACCTATGAGGAAAGATTGAAAAGACTGGTCATGTTTAGCCTTGAGAAAAAAGAACTTGGGGGGGGAGAGGGGGATCTTATCTTCAAATATGTTAAGGGCTGTTAGAGAGAGGATGGGGATCAACGTTCTCCATGTCCACAGAAGGTCAGACAAGAAGGGTTAATCTGCAGCAGGGAGATTTAGATTAAATATTAAGAAAAAATCTTTATAACTATAAGGGTAGTTAAGATCTGGAACAGGCTTCCAAAGGAAGTTGTGGAATCCCCATCTTTGGAGGATTGTAAGAACAGATTGGACAAACACCGGTCAGGGAGGGTCTAGGCAGGGCCGGCTTTAGGCCGATTCCCCCAATTCACGTGTATTGGGCCCCACGCCTCAGAGGGCCCCACAGTGTCCAGAAGAGGGGCCCTGCAAAGTAAGGCCACGGAAGACAACGACTGCTGAGGAAGGACCCTCTGCTGAAGTGCTGCCGAAAACAGCAGCAACCGATTGAGCTGCCACTGAATTGCCGCTGCTATCTTCGGCGGCAGCTAAATCACTGCCGTTGTCTTTGGCAGCTTTTCAGTGGCAGCTCTTTTGAATCAGGCCCTGTGTCTAGGTTTACTTGGTCTTGCTTCAGAACAGGGTTCTGGACTTGTGGGGCTGAAAGGAACCTCCGAGTGTCATTTATTTGATTCCATGATCTGCCACTAATTAACTCACTTATTCTTTTCAATAAGTTTATTCTTAATATGGAACTGAATTACAGATCTCTCTGGGGATCACGTTTGCAGCTGAAATGCAGGTAATACTACAGTTCAGTGTGGCTCCCCCACCTTTTCTGCGTACAGCCATCACCCAAGAGAAGCACTGTTGGACTGATGCATCATTCGTTACCTCTTAATGTTTTGCTACTGTAAGCAGAGTCAGGATGAGCTGTACCCTGACATCTGGTGGTGAAGTATGGGAAGTGTGGAAAGAATGTCTGGAATGCAAAATCTCAAATATTTGCATAGGCACGCCTGCCCCATCCCAGACTGCCGAGCTGTGGGTGCTTTGTGACAGAAATGACTCAACCTCAGTTGGGTGGTACTTGCTAGACAAGGGACATGGGTTCCAAAACCCTGTGAAGGGAGAGAGGTTGGGGACAGGTACTTGTGCCTGGTGGTGCAGGCTCCTTGTGGAGCTAGAAGCATCAGTTGCACCTCCTCCTCTCTCCACTGTGGAATGTCAGAGTTGATTTTTTTTATTCCCTTAAGACTCTAGATACAGGTTGCTGAGCTGAACTCACTTTGGGCTAATGGTGCAATAGCACTGGGCTCCCCTACTATGTGCTGAGATCACAAAAGAGCTGAAATCACAAAAGAGCTGAAATTACTGAGCTGGGAGCACTGAGTACTGTGCTAACTAGTGGGGGAGCCTGAAGCTATACTGTGGAACAGAGCAGCTGGCGGAGTGGAGCAGTTTATGGGGATGGCTGGAGCGGACCACAGGACAGCTGGTGGAGTGGAGCGGCTGGCAGAGCGGAGTAGCTGTGGGGCGTGTGGAGCAGCCCACAGAGCGAGCGGAGCCGAGCAGTTTGCTGGGACAACTGGAGCAGCTCACGAGGCAGCTGGTGGAGCGGAGCAGTTTGTGAGGACGGCCGGAGGAGCAGAGTGGAGCGGCTGGTAAGGCGGAGCAGTTCGTGGAGAAGGCGGAAGCAGAACCCACGGAGAGGCAGGGCAGTTGGCCCTGGACCACGTAAGGGGCCCCTTTCACCCAGGCTGGGGGGAGGGACCTCTACAGATAGACTCTTGAATTCTGTGGTGGCATTGACCAGAGACTTTTGGGTTGTTGGACTTTGGAGTAATTGGACTTAAGACCCTAAGGGGGAAAGGACATTGCCAAATGTACGGGGGGGGGGTGGTTATGGTTTGTGTTATAACTCTGTTTGTGGTGTTTCTCCAATGGGATGCCACATTGATTCCTTCCTTTATTAAAAAGATTTCGCTACACTCAGACTCCGTGCTTGCGAGAGGGGAAGTATTGCCTCCTAGAGGCGCCCAGGAGGGTGTGGTATGTAAGTGTCCCAGGTCACTGGGTGGGGGCTCGAGCCGGTTATGCCTTGTGTTATTGAAACGGAACCCCTGGATACTGAACCTGGCCCTTGTTGCTGCCAACTCAGAGGGGCAGAAGGGTTACACTACAATATGCAAACTCTCTGGCACACGATGGCACTGAGAAAAGGGGAAGTGGGGACAATAACATTCTTAGGAAATACTGCGGTAGGGGTCATAGCATTTGTAAGTGGCTTCAGCATTTCCTATAACTAAGGCTAATTACGATCCGTATCATCCTGCTCATGCATTAAGAACTCAATAAGGCTCTGGTTGAAGGTACATTAATTACTTCAGATAGATCATACAAGCATGTCGTTATCATTCACTTATACACCCATGCACAAAAAATACAGCAGAGAGATTTTAGCTGGGAAACAGTCAGAAAGCTATTTTCTGCATTGATTTCACTACAGTGAATTAGGTCATAGATCAAGTACATTTATGAAAAACTTCTGTAAGTAGTTTCTGTGAAAAATTTCAAACAAAACAAAAATGTTTCATTTTGTTTGAAATGTTTCATTGAATTTTTCAATTTCCTAATAAAGCAAACTGGAACAAATATTTTCATTTTAAGCAGGAAATTTTCAGATTTGTCCTCTCTCTCTCCGTTTTTCTTACCTCTTCCAGTGGTAAAAAAGGAAGGAGAAAAAAAATAAGCCAACACACTGACCGCCAAAATGAAAAGAAAAATTTGTAACCAAAACACTGAAAAAACATTGAAGGAAATCAACACTTTTTGTGAGAATGTGTTTCCTTTCGAAAGCCATTTTTCATCAAAAAACATTTTCATGAAAAATGTTCTGCCTGCTCTGGTATAAAGGTAATTGGCACTCATCTGAGATGGTCTGCAGTGTTTGCTCATGGTTTCACCACTATCCCAAACACATGGTGGTAAAATCATAATTATACCATCACGTGTACCTGGTCCATCACATCATCCTAATAATCCATCAAACCTTACAAGATAGGAGACATATTGGTCTAGTAGTTAAAGCAAATCAAGCGGCATTCCTGAACTGTATTCCTACCTCGGTTGCTAATTCACTGTGTGGCCTTGGGCAAATTACTTAACCATCCTGGGGTCTCCGAGTACCCTGGTGTTAGATGGGGATAATATGTCTCTGCACACATCCTTGTCCTCAGAGAAAAGGCCATGTTATTGTTATTCGACAGTGATCTCAGCAGTTTTAAGGCAAGCTACCTTCCCAAATGCAATGACTGTGTCCCAGTCAGACAAGTGCATCTGAGGTTGCTGTTGAGGTTCTACACTCAAGTGTAAGGTTGACAAAGCTGAGGTACGTATCACTTTTCAGTGTCTGTTGGAGAGGGAGGGGAAAGCCTTCAGAGCATGTCATTGACGGTGTTGTATTGGAGAGGGAGGGGAAAGCTTTCGGAGTGTGTCATTGACGGTGTTGTAGGCAATGGAAGGTTGGCAAGGAATGCAGGAGACTTTGCCCATCACTTTTCATTTCCATGCTTTGAAGGTTTGCAGTTGGTGTCCTGATGCAGCCTTAGGTATTGCTAAACATGTGATAAACAACAGGAGACATGAACCCTGTATCTTGCTCGATAGGATGATCCCACAAGATTCAAGCAGCATCCTCAACACCCATGCGGCTGGTGGCACACTGGGGACTCGGGCCCAGGGTCAACAGGGATGCTGACAAATCAACATCAGTTCCCAAAGGAGATCACTGAACACCCCCCACCTGCTCTGCTACGTTAAGGATTCGGAGGGTGAGTCAAGAAATCAATATAAATCTCAAACTTGGGAATAAGACCCCGCCCAGGGTGCATAAGACTCTTTATTATTCCTCTTTAAATGCCTATGAGTTGAGATCTTAGCTGACATTGCAAGCAATGCACTGAGAAAAATCCAGCCAGGATCAGGAAGCAGTGGTGGCGATTCAGTTCGGCAGATGGCACCTTGCTCTCTTTATCGTTACTGAACCCAGTGCCCCAGCACGGCACTAGAGGACACAGTCTTTCAAATGGGATGTAAACCTGAGATGCTGACCACTTCTGGTCATCAAAGATCCCGTTAGCACTTTTTGTAAGTATAGGTGCCTCAGGTCCTGGCCAAAATCACACAGATCTTGGGAGCTCAGGGGGCACTGCAGGCTGAAATCTCTGCCCAGTGCATTGTAATAAAGGCAGCAGTCCTGGTAAGAGACTGATAGTTATTTCCTGGCCTTGGTCATATGGCATGAGTCAAGGCTGAGGATACCCTGATTCTTTATTACCAATATGGCTTCTGACAGTTTCTTCTGGTCAAAGGAGGTGTTCCCAATGCCTATATCATGCATCTGGGAAAACCCCTTCCCCACCTCACCAGCATCCCCCCAACCTGCATCCAACCACTGCAGCACATTCACCAATTGAACATGGTGGGAGCTGGACTGAATCAAACAGTATGATCTTAAGTCACACACACAGGCCTAGGAAACTAAAACAAATGTCCCCAACGCCAAATATTGTCTTGCCTCTCAGAGCCTTTAAAGCTATGTACACCTTTGGACATATCTGGAAAGATGGGAACCACAAGGAAGCCAAGGAGAGAGAAAATTATTTCACTGAGTGGAAGCACCATACATTGATGGCTACTGCTGGTTCTTCCCTCACAGGTTCTTGGCTTGGGTTGCAATTTTTCCCCCCTGATCCTAGACAAGGAAGAACACAATCAATGCACAAGGACTGTGGAGCAGAGCTTCTGCCAAATGGAGTTCAGTGCAGCAAGCAGCAGCAAGAGCTGAATTGCCATTTAAATAAAATGCCAAAAGGCAGTCAGTGAAAGTGACATTTATGGTGTTACTACAAATGCATTCAGTGGGAAAGCTGAGTAGCAGAAGCGGGGCATGTGGGCGGGGGGGAACAAGCTGTAGTGAAAACTGCCATCTGTATATTGTGCCCCATTTTTAATATTCTGTATTCTCATAAAAAGTGTTGTTTCTGTCACTATTCAATCTCACAAACTCACACGGAACACTGTTAAAAGTCAGCAGTGTGTGAAATGGTATTTTAAAATAAATGAAACCCACTCGCAGAGCTGCGGAGGAATATTGCAATGCCGGGGCGCTGACAGACAGGCACTGAAAAGTAACAACCGTTATCATCTTAAAGCAAAGCGGATTAAATAAAAACCCACAGCTAGTGGTGCATTACCAAGTCTGATATTGACACAGCTGCTGTGGTGGTTATTTTTCATTGTCTCATCAAGACAAAGCATCATGGGATATCAATCTTCCCTCTGTCAGTCCATGCCTGGTATAAAGTTTTTCGTTTACTTTTTCATTATATCTCTTTTATCTTAGATGCCAGCCATTTTTTTTTTCCAACACTGAGACTCGATGACTTTAGGGTCAGTGGTGAGCTCTGGCCTTCTGACCACCAGGGCTCCCCCTGGGGTAGAGGGTATTTGCCGCACTCTCTCTAGCTCCCCACCAATCGTTTGCCTGGAATGGACTGAGCTGGCCATTATCCTTGCACACCAGAGTGAGATGAGAACCTGTGGTAGGACAGGAGGGTGAAATGACTCTTTTTTGTCTCCTTTCACTGGAGAAGTGGTTGGGTAGTAAGTTGGAAAAGGTGTGATTCCTTGAGGGCAGTACAGCCAAGAAATCTGATTAACCACCATCCTCATTGCACTGCCATCCATCCCCAAGCAGGCCTCTTCTCATCACCAGCTTTCATTGCAGACAAGCTTGGCTGGCCTATGAAACATACTTCAGTTTAGTGCATGGAAAAGATTCTCCACGCAGTGGATTGGTTCTTCTGATCAGTTCTGCTAGCAGACACATTTTCTTCTTTTTACTACACAGGATGTTCTATGCCTCCAATTGTCCTTTGCCCTTATAGCACTTTACATAGCAGAGATCTTGCTAGACACATTGATGAACTGCCCCTCACAACAATGTACGGTAGGCAAGGATTAGCCCCTATTTTACACACATGCAAATTAAAGCACCATGCAGAGAGGCTGAAAATGCCTTGTGCAGAGTCACATAGAAAGTCTATGTCTGGAAACAGAGCAATAGGTTTTATAGCCCAAAGGGACCATTAAAGGATCACTGGAGAGAAGGGATGGCCCAGTGGTTAGGGTGCTGCATTCAACTCTCTATTCCACCACATATTTCCTGGGTGACCTCGGGCAAGTTACTTAGGCCCAGCTCCTCAAAGGTATTTAGGTACCCAATTCTCATTTAAGTCAGATTAGATGCCCAGATGTGAAGTCAATGGGAGTTAGGCATTTAAATACCTTTGAGGATCTGGGTCTTAGTGTCTCAGACCTCAGTTCTGCATCTGTATAATGGGAATAACAGCATCACTTGCCTCCCAGGGGTGTTGGGAGGATAAATACGTAAAAGATTATCAGGCACTCAGATACTAGGGTAATGGGGCCATAGAAGTACCTAAAGCAGATTATGATCACCTGCCTAACACAGGCCACAGAATTTCACCCAATAATCCCAGCATCAAGACTTCTGAAAGAGCTAGAGCATGTCTTTTACAATGGCATCCAACCTTGAGTCAAAGACGTCAAGTGATGGAGCATCTGCCCCTAAGTAAGTTGGTCCAATAACGTATAGTGAGAACAGGTCAACAACTGAAGTAACATCAGCTCTGATGGGGTAGGGGTGAAGAGTTTAAATCCTAAATAAGTCACATCTATTTCTGTCATATGTATTGTGGATTGTACACAGTACCTAGATGATATGGTGATGAGTGCTTTAGGAATGCCTATCGATAGGCTGGACAGACGGCATTCCTGATGCCCAGATCTGTACTCAGACCATTAGACCACATCTCTCTCTGCCTTTAACGGGTCTGGTCATTTCTCAGGGTTCAAAGAGTATGGAGTTAGGCTGTTCTCAGTGGTGGCAGATGACTGAACAAGGAGCAATGGTCTCAAGTTGCAGTGGGGGAGGTTTAGGTTGGATATTAGGAAACACTATTTCACTAAGAGGGTGGTGAAGCACTGGAATGGGTTACCTAGGGAGGTGGTGGAATCTCCGTCCTTAGACTTTTTAAGGTCTGGCTTGACAAAGCCCTGGCTGGGATGATTTAGTTGATGTTGGTCCTGCTTTGAGCAGGAGGTTGGACTAGATGACCTCCTGAGGTCTCTTCCAACCCTGATATTCTATGATTCTATGTTAAAGGGACACTGTCAGTTCAACTATCACACTGAATTTTTTTACCTGCTACTTTTACCCAGTTACTTTTACCCCTACCAGAGTAACATTCTTCCCTGGAGTCTGGGGAGGTCTGTTCTCTGAGACTTCTCCAGAGACAGCGGGTGATCCTTGCCAGGCCAGGTTTCCAGTCAGTATCTGGGGGACCCCGGGCTGAGACCAGACCTTCTTGATGCTGCAAATCTTCTGTCTAGGAGGTTCCCCTCTCCAGGAGCTCCTATTATAAGCTTCCTATCCTGGCAGGCTCCCCAGAGAGCTCACTTTCTAGGTGCCCTGTTCAGCCCGTTGGCTCAGGCTTATCTAGGGATCTCCCCTCCTCAGGCACCTCCTGTCTTCCTTTGGAATTCCCTGTAACTGAGCCCCAGTAACTTTTATTAGATCCAGGTGCTTGTTTACTAATCAGTCGTTTGGGGCAGTCAATTACCCCTACATGGGGCATTCATCAGGTAGTCATGGGCAGAGTGAGCCCTAACTCCCCGAAAGAGCAGCTGCCCCACGGCATGCCCATAAAGGAAGGATTAGAGAAAAGTATTTTCTGGGTTTTTTTCCAGATGTTTAACTTTGTGCATTTGACAGAACTTTGCATACAGTCAGAGCCTCTGATTTTAGGAGCACATGGATCTCAAAGCCTTCAAAGAGGCTCTCCTCAAAGCAAAGCAAGCTCATATGGAATCTAGCAGCCGCTCCTCTGCAGGGAGCTCCCTTCATTCAACAAGGCTTTTTCAAACATTCCCAGCAATTAACTTCCTCTTATTTTTATCTGCTCCAGGCCGGTTTCCGGAGAGGCTAACAGGTTCCAGCTGCTTCTGGCCCCTCTGATCATTTTTGCCTCCCTCCATAGAACCCTAACCTGGATCTCTCAGGCCTTCTGACCCAGCCCCAGATGGGTACTACCAAACTGCTACAGTGCAGAAAGCAAGCTCAGCCAACTCCATGGCACCATGGGCTCTCCCAGGAACCAGGGTTCACACTGGAAAAAGGTCAGCAGACTGGGCAGGCCACGGGTGGGGCCTACAGCCCCACAAGGTTCTCCAGAGATAATGATATATCATGGAGCTCTTCCTCAGGCATCCAGGGGAAGCTGAGCTGCCAGGGAGCTGGGGGCATCACTGGAAACCAGAGACAGAGCACAAGTGGCAATTCAAGTTGAATAAGCAACTTTGTCTTTGTCAGCACTGTCTTTAGAACACTAAACTGGGCAAACTTGTTTTCTGAACGGTGTTTTTGGTATGAAATTATTATTTATTTCAAAGCACTGACTGAGGCCTAGGCTCTTCACAGAAGCCATGGAACAGAGCACACATTCCTTGCTCCAAGGAGCTTCCAATCTCAGGTCCTGAGCAGTACATGGGTACAGGACTCTGCTTGCATGGAGTTCAGTGCAGGATCAGGGCCCAGGTGTTAGTCATGAGACAAGCAATGTTGTTACTGTTACCCCTTTGGTCCGAGCCATTAGTCAATAGTTGGGGCCTTACTGGGTTGTCTCCATTAGGAAGAGAAATTGATATGGGTCAGGTATTTCTCTGGTGCAATCCTGTTTGTTTGTTACAAAGAATGTACACAAAGTCTTGTTTCCCTGGACACACTAGCAACAACCAACAGCAGGCAGTTCCTTGCTCACAATCACTAAGCCTGCCTCTCCCATCAGTCCTGTGCCCCAAGAAGCTCTGTCTCTGCTCCTTCTCAAGGTGACTCAGAAAGAGAAGCATTTGTCAGTCTCTCTCTCTCTCTCTCTCTCACACACACACACACACACACACACACCTTGCCAAACCATCCTGTAATCCCTTCATTTGCAGTCAGTCCCAGAAAACCCCTCATTCTCCTGGAGTTAGTTCTTGCTCAGGCCTTGCCTTGCAGCCCACTGCCTTGGGTGCTGGCTTCTATTATTTCCAGGTACCACTAGGTAAAAGGAGTTTAATTGCTCCTTCCATTTAGCCTGAATGAAGAGCTCTTAGCACAACCAGATCTGTGGTTGATGGCAGCTAACAACACCTTCCAGCATAAGAACATAAGAACGGCCGTACCGGGTCAGACCAAAGGTCCATCTAGCCCAGTATCTGTCTACCGACAGTGGACAACGCCAGGTGCCCCAGAGGAAGTGAAGCTAACAGGCAATGATCAAGTGATTTCTTTCCTGCCATCCATCTCCATCCTCTGATGAACAGAGGCTAGGTACACTATTCTTTACCCATCCTGGCTAATAGTCATTTATGGACTTCACCACCATGAATTTATCCAGTTCTCTTTCAAATATTGTTACAGTCCCAGCCTTCACAACCTCCTCAGGTAAGGAGTACCACAAGTTGACTGTGCGCTGTGTGAAGAAGAACTTCCTTTTATTTGTTTTAAACCTGCTACCTATTAATTTCATTGGTGACCCCTAGTTCTTGTATTATGGAATAAGTAAATAACTTTTCCTTATCCACTTTCTCCACATCACTCATGATTTTATATACCTCTATCATATCCCCCTTAGTCTCCTCTTTTCCAAGCTGAAGAAGCCTAGCCTCTTTAATCTTTCCTCATATGGGACCCTCTCCAAACCCCTAATCATTTTAGTTGCCCTTTTCTGAACCTTTTCTAGTGCTAGAATATCTTTTTGAGGGTGAGGAGACCACATCTGTACACAGTATTCGAGATGTGGCGTGTACCATGGATTTATATAGGGCAATAATATATTCTCAGTCTTATTCTCTATCCCCTTTTTATGATTCCTAACATCCTGTTTGCTTTTTTGACCGCCTCTGCACACTGCGTGGACATCTTCAGAGAACTATCCACGATGACGCCAAGATCTTTTTCCTGACTCGTTGTAGCTAAATTAGCCCCCCATCATATTGTATGTATAGTTGGGGTTATTTTTTCCAATGTGCATTACTTTACATTTATCCACATTAAATTTCATTTGCCATTTTGTTGCCCAATCACTTAGTTTTGTGAGATCTTTTTGAAGTTCCTCACAATCTGCTTTGATCTTAACTATCTTGAGTAGTTTAGTATCATCTGCAAACTTTGCCACCTCACTGTTTACCCTTTTCTCCAGATCATTTATGAATAAATTGAATAGGATTGGTCCTAGGACTGATCCTTGGGGAACACCACTAGTTACCCCTTCTCCATTCTGAGAATTACCATTAATTCCTACCCTTTGTTCTCTGTCTTTTAACCAGTTCTCAAATCCATGAAAGGACCTTCTGTTGACCCTTGACCTGTCCTGGTCAGGTGTGTCGTATTAAGTAAGATCCCTAATGTTATAATTTTAATCTTAGGAGGGCATGAACATATTCTATCCATTAGCCGATTCTATGGACCATGTGGATCCCGCTGTCAAAATTTGTACTTCATTTGAATCTACATTTTCTTTTCACATATAGTGCCACTCCTCCCCCTGCTACGACCTGTTCTGTCCTTCCGATATATTTTGTACCCCGGAATGATTGTGTCCCATTGATTGCTCTCAGTCCACCAGGTTTCTGTGATGCCTATTATATCAATATCCTCCTTTATCACAAGACACTCTAGTTCACCCATCTTATTATTTAGACTTCTAGCATTTGTGTACAAGCACTTTAAGAACTTCTCCCTGTTTATTTGTCTGCCCTTATCTGATGTGCCAGATTCTTTTTTATGTGACTGTTTATCATCTGATCCGGCTCTTACATTATCCTCTTCCGTCCTCTGTTCCTGACTATAACAATACAATTATTTATTTGCATTACAGTAACACCTAAACAACGAGGAGCCCAGTGGCACCTTAAACAGCCATGTGGAAGTTTTTGTGGAAGGCTGGTTTTTGTGGATAGAGACCAACTGTGTACTCTGGGGGAAGGGGAATTCCATACAGCCTCCCTGAGCCACCCTGCCTCTCTTTCAGCTTCCAAACAGACTCTCTTTGCATAAAGTCAGCCTGTCCCCTCCCTAGTTAACTTCTTGTTTTTGTGAATACACACTAGCACAGCTAACCCTCTCAGAGTAGCACCTAGAGATCCCAACTGAGATCAGGGCTCCATGGTGCTAGGCTCTGTACAGATGCATAGAAAGACAGGCCCTGCCCCAAAGAGCTTGCAGTCTAAACAGATGTATCCACTACCCCAAGGTGTGACTTAAGTCTCATCCCTTCTCTCTCCCTGACACTTGCTCTCACTAACACTGAGAGTGACTCCCTCCTCCCCTCACATGGGTTGGATACTGGGTTCTTTATCTGGCACTTGGTGCCTCCACTCCAAGTGACTCCTCACTGTACCGTGTACACAGAGGAGGCACCCCTTGAGAAAATCAATGAAAATGCCACAAGCTGGCAAGGAGAGGGCTTCCCAACGCATAGGTGACAATAAGGTAAATAAAACAATCCTGGCAAAGGAATCCAACTACAACAGCATAACAGAGGGGGGAGCTTTACTGGGAACAGGAAATGAGGATTTGGGAAGGAAACAGTTATGATTCTCTAGTAATCAAGAAACAGCCAATTCCCCGCTTCTTAATAGTCACAAACTTCTCTAGTCTCAGCTCCCTCCCCTGACACCCTCTCCCAAGGCGCATGGTATGGCCAAGGTCATGGGCTCTGAGATGGAATGTTGCAGCACCATGGCACTGGCCAGCTTAAAACAAAAGGCACCTTACCTGTTCTTCACCCCGAGGAAGAGTGGGCGTCTCTCTGATTCCCTCGCTGGTTCTCTGGGATGGAATCCTCCAGGGATCTTGGCTGGCTCACAGTAGCCAGTGCCAGGTAGAATCTCTCTCTCTCTGTCTGGATGCTGGTCACTGCGGCGCTGGAGCTAACTGATCCCTGCAGCTAGCATCTCAGAGCAGTGGTGCATCAATCCTGCTCAAAATTGATTGTGTTAATTAGCTGAGAGGCAGATGGAAAGAGGGTGGCATTTTCAAAATAAAAGCATTCATTTTTATTTACTACTTTGTGTATCAAGGCCCCAACTGAAAGCACAGTACAGACACATAATAAGAGACGGTGGCTGCCCCAAAGATCTTACAGTCTCAATAGACAAGGCAGTCAAAGTGTGGGCGGGGAAACTGAGGCACAGACCACGAGAAGGCCAGGAACAGAACTCAGACCTGACTCCCAACCCTTTCCCCTCACCATATTATTAGTGATCACTAATATTAAAACATGCCCATTTTGACTCAGTAAAGTCCCACAGCTGGAATAGTACGGATGTTGCAAGTGTCCTGGCGTAGAACAGGGGTGGCAGGTGTTGGGAGAATTGAGGAAGATGCTGCAGCATGGTAGAACTGGGGAAGAAGCCAGAACTGCCACTAGTAGAGGACGCTGCCATTTGGGACTAAGATAAACCTGTAAAAGCCACTAGCCCATGTCAAGAACACCTCACTGATGTGGCTATTAAGGCCCCTTAAGCACATCCCTACCTTTACACTCGTGAGTAGTTCCACTGAAGGCCATGGCATCCCACTTGCTTACCCTAGGTCTGAATTTGATCCATAGGCCACATTATGCCTCCTCCCCAGAGTTCCCCATGGGGAAGGGTTACACAGAAGCCTCCAGCAGCGTTTCGCTCTCGCCTTGAGTGGCAGAAATTGCCGCTCCGCATCCCTAATAGCATCGTAATCAAAAGTTATGATGCATTTTTCAGTAATCAGAAGAAATGATCCCCACTTAGCGTTAAGTAAAGCAAATTTGTGGCTGGAAGGAAAAAAAGGAGTCAAAAGCATTTCAATTTTCATTTGAAATGAATGAGTCAGTGTCAATTTGGTAAAGCAGTTAACAGCGTCGGTGCACCCCTTTCCCAGCCCTTAACACGTACAATTTGCTTTTAACAAACAATCTCACAGAGGTCTTCTGTGCTATATTAACAGGGTGGCATTCAAACCTTCTCTCTGTTGTGTGTTTAAATTGGGTAATAGAGTCAGTCGGAGGAGTGCCACCATGAATCTTAAGAGGCAGTACAATTTGCAAGCATCTAAAAAACCTTTTATAAAAAAATAATAACTGAATCTGCTGTTTGTGTGGGGTTATTTCATGGCCGAATAATAATAATTATAAAAAAAAGGCCCAATAAGATCAAAAGCGGCTCAGCGTGAGATGGTAGCGGCCGCACCCAGCTCTGAGTGAGTAACAGTCTTTATTTTGCAAAGAGCATCTGTGCATTAAGGCTCCCCCCAAACCCAGGTGTCAGCAAAAAGAGACAAGTGCTACATTTTAATTGGCTTTAGGAAGCAGACATTCCTCCCTTCTGCATGAGCTCACACTTTGCCACTATCAGCGGAGGCTCTGGACAAAACATGTTAGTCTCTTGCAATGCTGTGTCCACACAAAACAGATTTGTAATAATGCTAAGAGAAATTCATTAGATCCTTAAATAATCACCACAGGGGTTTGTAGGGTATAGAAATAGGGTAGCATCCCTTTAAATAGTTTGTGAGCTCTCTAGCGGCGCTCACCGTGTTCTGTGGTTTAGTGCCATGAGGTTGTGGCTATCCCTTGCGTGTTGTATATAGTTAGTGTAAACAGTTATTTGAAACCCAGCTGTGCCCATGTGGTTTCCTTTGTTCCTATTAAAAGGTGCCACAGGACTCTTTGCTGCTTTTACAGATCCAGACTAACACGGCTACCCCCCTGATACTTTGTTCCTATTGTTATTCGTGTGTTAAGAGCAAAAGACACACGACATTTTCTCTGTCTCTGGGCGAGATTGGCCTTCTGAAGTTCCCGTCAGAGAGATTTCCCGGCATTGTTCCCATGGTGGGGGGAGGGATGTCAGGAGGTGCACGGTTGCCCTTGTAGAACAAGCCAAGCAGTTAGTCTCCCAAACCAGAGAACCTCCCGAGCCCTGAAGGAACCAGCAGAAGCCCTCAGTGCAAAACCACACTGAGGCTATGTCTATACCACAAAAACATCAAACCCAAGGTGGTGAGTGTCAAAGCTTAGGTTCACAGATTTCAACTTGCAGGGCTCAGACTCCGACAGGAAATTAGCAGTGTAGACGGTCCACCTCGGGCTGGAGCTTGGGCTCTGAGATACCTTGACCAGGTCTCAGGCCTGGTCTACACTACAATTTTAGGTCAAATTTAGCAGCGTTACCTCAATGTAACCCTGCACCCATCCATATGACGAAGCCCTTTTTTTCGACTTAAAGGGCTCTTAAAATTGATTTCTTTATTCCACCCCCGACAAGGGGAGTAGCACTAAAATCAGCCTTGCCAGGTCAAATTTGGGGTAGTGTGGATGCAATTTGATTGTATTGGCCTCCGGGAGCTATCCCAGAGCGCTCCATTGTGACCACTCCGGACAGCGCTCTCAACTCAGATGCACTGGCCAGGTAGACAGGAAAATTCCCATGAACTTTTGAATTTCATTTCCTGTTTGGCCAGCGTGACAAGCTGATCAGCACAGGTGACCATGGATTCCCAGAATTGCAAAAGAGCTCCAGTATGGACCAAATGGGAGGTACGGGATCTGATCTCTGTATGGGGAGATAAATCCGTACTAAGAGAACTCCATTCCAGTAAATGAAATGCCAAAATATTTGAAAAAATCTCCAAGTGCATGAAGGACAGAGGCTATGACAGGGACTCTCAGCAGTGTCGCATGAAAATTAAGGAGCTCAGGCAAGCCTACCAAAAAACAAGAGAGGCAAATGGCTGCTCTGGGTCACAGCTGCAAACATGCCACTTCTATGATGAGCTGCATGCCATTCTAGGCAGTGCAACCACCAGTACCCCAACCCTGTGCTTTGACTCTGTCAATGGAGTAGGACGCAACGTGGAAGTGAGTTTTGGGGACAAGGGAGATGATAAGGAGGAGGTTGAAGATAGCTCACAGCAAGGAAGCAGAGAAACTGGTTTCCCCAACAGCCAGATCTGTTTCTCACCCTGGACCTGGAGCCAGTAACGCCTGAAACCACCCAAGGCGGGCTCCCAGACCCTGAAGGTGGAGAAGGAACCTCTGGTGAGTGTACCTTTGTAAATATTACACATGGTTTAAAAGCATGTGTGTTTAATGATTAATTTGCCCTGGCATTCGTGGCCAGTACAGCTACTGGAAAAGTCTGTTAACATGTCTGGGGATGGAGCGGAAATCCTCCAGGGACATCTCCCTAAAGCTCTCCTGGATGTACTCCCAAAGCCTTCGCAAAAAGTTTCTGGGGAGGGCAGCCTTATTTCGTCCTCCATGGTAGGACACTTTACCACGCCAGGCCAGTAGCACGTAGTCGGGAATCATTGCAGAACAAAGCATTGCAGCGTATGGTCCCGGTGTTTGCTGGCATTCAAACAACATCCATTCTTTATCTCTGCGTTATCCTCAGGAGAGTGATATCATTCATGTTGAAATAGGGTGCTTTCATTAAGCAGACATTCAGAGGTGCCCGTTCCTGCTGGGCTGTTTGCCTGGGGCTGAACAGAAATGTTCCCTGCTGTTAGCCACATGGTAGGGGGAGGGATGAAGCCATCATCCAGAGAATTGGGTGTGTGGTGGGTGGGGGGTTATTTGGGTTTGTGCTGCATATTAACCCGGAAACTGCAGCCCCTCCTTTTAAATTGCCAACCCATGTTAAACGGCCAACCCAACGCCTGCTTGGTATGGGAAATGAGGGTGCTGCTGTTTGAAACAAGTCCCACATGTTATGAAGGTTAAAGAAGCCAAAAGACTGTGGCTTACCATGGCTGCCTGCAAGCTGAATCCTGTTGCCCAGCCCTGCATGAGTGATCTCTCACACCAAACTGGCAGGCCCTCAATAAGAGGCAAAATGCGACCATGTAATGAAAGCACATGTGCTATGTGATGTTAATAGCAAGGTTTACCATGAAAGTGTACCAACTGTTCTATAAAATGGCTTTTCAACTTCCACACTCCCTTTTTTTTCCTCCACCAGCTGCATATGTTTCTCCTTCCCAGAGGCTAGCGAAGTTTAGAAGGCGAAAAAAAATGCACTCAGGATGAAATGTTCTCTGAGCTCATGCTGTTCTCCCACACTGACAGAGCACAGCAGAATGTGTGGAGGCAGACAATGTCAGAGTGCAAGAAAGCGCAATATGAATGCAAGGAGAGGTGCCTGGCTGAAAAGAGTAAGTGGCGGGCTGAAGATGATAGGTGGCGTCAGCTTGCTGACAGAAGGCAGAAGTCAATGCTCAGGCTGCTGGAGGATCAAACTCATATGCTCCAGCATATGGTTGAGCTGCAGGAAAGGCAGCAGGAGCACAGACCCCCGCTACAGCCTCTGTATAACCAACAGCCCTCCTCCCCAAGTTCCATAGCCTCCTCACCCAGATGCCCAAGAATGCAGTGGGGGGGCCTCTGGCCATCCAGCCACTCCACCCCAGAGGATTTCCCAAGCAACAGAAGGCTGGCATTCAATAAGTTTTAAAGTACAATGTGGCCTTGTCCTTCCCTCCTCCACCACCCCTCCCGGGCTACCTTGGCAGTTATCCCCCCATTTGTGTGATGAATTAATAAAGAATGCATGAATGTGAAGCAACAATGACTTTATTGCCTCTGCAAGCGGTGATCAAAGGGAGGAAGGGAGAGTGGTAGCTTACAAGGAAGTAGAGTGAACCGGGGGAGGGGGTCATCAAGGAGAAACAAACAGAACTTTCACACCGTAGCCTGGCCAGTCATGAAACTGGTTTTCAAAGCTTCTCTGATGTGCACTGCACCCTCCTGTACTCTTCTAACCACCCTGGTCTCTGGATGCACGTAATCAGCAGCCAGGTGATTTACCTCAACCTCCCACCCCACCATAAACATCTCCCCCTTACTCTCACAGATATTGTGGAGCGCACAGCAAGCAGTAAATAACAATGGAAATATTGGTTTCACTGAGATCTATCCAAGTCAGTAAACCGCACCAGCAAGTTTTTAAACGTCTAAATGCACATTCTACCACCATTCTGCACTTGCTCAGCCTATAGCTGAACAGCTCTTGACTACTTTTCAGGCTGCCTGTGTATGGCTCCATGAGCCATGGCATTAAGGGGTAGGATGGGTCCCCAAGGATAACTATAGACATTCAACATCCCCAATGGTTATCTTCTGGTCTGGGAAGAAAGTCCCTTCCTGCACCTTTTGAAACAGACCAGAGTTCCTGAAGATGCGAGCATCATGTACCTTTCCCAGCCATGCCACGTTGATGTTGGTGAAACATCCCTTGTGGTCCACCAGTGCTTGCAGCACCACAGAAAAGTACCCCTTTTGGTTTACGTACTTGCTGGCTTGATGCTCCAGTACCAAGATAGGAATATGAGTTCCGTCTATTGTCCCACCACAGTTAGGGAATCCCATCGCAGCAAAGCCATCCACTATGGCTGCACATTTCCCAGAGTCACTATCCTTGATATTAGCAACTCTTTGAATGCTTTGGCTACTTGAATCACAGTAGCCCCCACAGTAGATTTGCCCACTCCAAATTGATGCCTGACTGACTGGTAGCTGTCTGGTGTTGCAAGCTTCCACAGGGCTATTGCCACTTGCTTCTCAACAGTGAAGGCTGCTCTCATCTTGGTATTCTGGTGCTTCAGGGCAGGGGAAAGCAAGTCACAAAGTTCCATGAAAGTGCCCTTACGCATGCAAAAGTTTTGCAACTACTGGGAATCGTCCCAGACCTGCAACACTATGCGGTCTCACCAGTCTGTGCTTGTTTCCCGGGCCCAGAATCAGCATTCCACAGCATGAACCTGCCCCATTAACACCATGATGTGCACATTGCCAGGGCCCATACTTTGTGAGAGGTCTATGTCCATGTCCTCATCACTCTTGTCACCACGTTGCCATTGCCTCATCGCCTGGTTTTGCTTTTGCAGGTTCCAGTTCTGCAGATACTGCAGAATAATGCGCATGGTGTTTACAGTACTCATAATTGCTGCGGTGATCTGAGCGGGCTCCATGTTCCCAGTGCTATGCCTTCTGCACTGAAAAAAGGCATGAAACGATTGCCGTTGCTCTGATGGAGGGAGGGGCGACTGACGACATGGCTTACAGTGTTAGCTTAAAGGGAATTAAAATCAACAAAGGGGGTGGCTTTGTATCAAGGAGAAACACAAACAACTGTCACACAGAATGGCCCCCTCAGGGATTGAACTCAAAACTCTGGGTTTAGCAGGCCATTGATTTCACGGAGGGAGGGAGGAGGGAGCAAATGAATACAAATGAATGCAAAACAAATCTGGTCTATTTCTTGTTTTGATCCACTCCATCTATCTTATACATCTTAGGCTGGCAGCAGATGGTGCAGTACGACTGCTAGCCATCGTCATCTTCTGGGTGCTCGCCAGAAGAAGGTGCAGTACGACTGCCAGCAGGAATGAGTCTCCAGGAGACAAAACTTTAAAAGGGAATGACCTGGCTGAGTCACTCCCATGTCTGCCCAGACGCACCGACCAATCTCACCAAGGTCGGCTAAAAGATCACCCAGGAGTACGACAATGATGGCTACCAGTCGTAACGCACCATCTGCTGCCAAAAGGCAATGAGCTGCTGCTGTGTAGCAATGCAGTCCCACATCTGCCAGCACTCAGGAGACATATGCTGATGGTGAGCTGAGTGGGCTCCATGCTTGCTGTGGTATGGTGTCTGCACAGATAACCCAGGAAAAAGGCGCAAAACGATTGTCTGCCATTGCTTTCACAGAGGAAGGGAGGGAGAGGGGGGCCTGACAACATGTATCCAGAACCACCCATGACACTGTTTTTGCCCCATCAGGCATTGGGATCTCAACCCAAAATTCCAATGGGCGGCGGAGACTGCAGGAACTGTAGGATAGCTACCCACAGTGCAAAGCTCCGGAAGTCGATGCTAGCCTTGGTACTGTGGACGCAGTTCGTTGACTTAATGCGCTTAGAGCATTTTGTGTGGGGACACACACAATCGACTGTATAAAAATGATTTCTGAAAAAACGACTTCTATAAATTCGACCTAATTTCGTAGTGTAGACATACCCTCAAAGCCCGAACTCCAGCCAGAGCAGGAACGTCTACACAGTTATTTTAGCACTGGAACGCAAGCCCCACACACCCCAGCTGTAGACATGGCTTATGAGACTCATTGCCCCGAAGCTTTTTTTCAGTGTAGATGTACCCAGAGAGACCTTATCCTCAGCTATGCTCAAGCCTATTTACCCCATTCTGGGAGCACTATGGGGCCTTAAAGGGGGCAGACTGTAAAATCAGAAGACCTGTAAGCTGCTCACCCTTACCCCCGGGCTGATGGAGCTCCCAGCTGCCCCAGAATACAGGAAGCACAAAGGTAGCTTAAAGCCACCGAGGAACCCCCTGCACAGGCACAAGGGCCTAGCTCTCCACGCCTCAAGGCACTCTCCTAGGCCCCTCCGAGCAGGGACTCCCACACTGGCCAGTCGCCCTGGAATTCCCTCCAAAGGGTGGTGACCCAGAAGGCTGAGCACCCTACGATAACTGCTGTATGCTCTGCTAATTCAGGACTGGTGGGCATGAGATGGGTGCATGGGCAGCAGTCAGCCCCACCCAACCCCAGAGAGCACCTGAGGAAGGGCTTCTATGGGGAAGGTGGGAACCATGCTACAAAAAACACTCATCTCCATGAGCTCTCAGCTGCAGAGCAGTCTCCTCTCCCTCTCTCATTTCTTTATTCTCTCATTTCATTATTTCACAGACTCCTCGGCTTTCTGGAGAATTACAAGAGGTCAATGAAAAATTCATGTTCTCAGTCAGTAATTGGCATTTTTGTTTAACATCTGAGGATCTGAATGGGGTGGGAGCTGTCATGCAGTTGTTAAGAAAAGGTCTCTACCCATGCTCCCACCCTGAGCATCCAGGGGCTTGTGCTGAAGGAAGTACAGCGTCCTACCTATTGAAATTTGAAAGCATGTCTAATATTTTTATTAGAGCTACAAGTAATGAAAGCAGCCTGGACATATGCAATTTTTAGAGCATAATCCGCTGGAAATGATGTCAGTCCAATAATGCAATGTTCTACTTTCTCCTCATTTTTTTCGACTTCAAATAAGTGCTTCCCAAATTTCAGCTGAAGTTACTGTTCCAATCAATAGCGCCTAGGCTCTAAGCATAAGACTCAATGAATAGGTTGCCGGCTGATCTGAAACACAGCCCAGTAGTGGCAGAGAAGTACCTGGAGCAGAGGGGGAATATGCTAAATAAAAATACCTGTATAACAAGGACCCGTGCCAAACAGTTTCTGAAATTACAGCTACCTGGAGCAAAAAGAAGTTCCTGTACTGAAAACATATTGTATTCTATTAAAAAGGTACCTCCTGTAACATTACTAACGACCAGAATCTGCCTCTCGGAACTCCTTAACCACTGGATTCAATGGAAGCTTTGCCATGGGCTTTAAATGGGCCAGGATTTCTCCCCTTGTGTTTGAAATCCAGCACGTTTCATTCACTTTAAAGATTCAGCCCAGAAGAGGTGGGAAGGAGACATGCCTCTTCCTACAGCTCCCACTAACAGCAATCACACTGTCAGGTGGGAAACAGATCACTACGTAAGTAGGTCCAAGGCTTACAGCGATTAGATCTATTAATACAGTGCATCTGATTCAACTCCAGGGCCCCGATGCACTGTGACAAATAGGGATGGGCTCGGTTTTGCTGAGCCGGGGCCTAAAATGACAACCTTCTTTCTGATGGCTGCTTGGTGGCCTGTGTGTAATGAGTCTGTGGGTCTCAGACAAGTTCCTACTAGGCAGATGTCCACATTAAAAAAAACAAATAGCATCACCAGTGAAACTAGTGGGCCCCCTTGTTAACTGTCTCAGCAGAGTGACAACCCCCCCTCAGCCCTAGAGGTGCTAAGGCAGGGGGAAGTGAGATGACTAGAGGATTTCAGCCTCTAGGGCAGTCAGTTCTGGGTTCAATGGCCTCAACCTCATATATATGAAAGGGTGGGCATTTTGTCCTGGTAGACTCCGCCCACCCGTCCTGGAAGTCAAATAGGCTTTGTCCTGCAGTCTCTGCCTTAATTTTCTTTTGCTTTAGTGGGCTCCACCTGCCCATGCCGAGATCTAAATAGGCTGATGCTTTTCACACCCCCTGGAATCATCAGTGGGTGGCTGGTTTTGAGCCTTTGACCTCACTCCCATGCCCATTTCCTCAATTTTTGTCCCCCATATTTATTTGCCATTTGTGTTTCTGTGGTCCCACCTTCTGTTGAAGGGCTTCCATTGTTATTCCTCTGGGTGGGCTCCTTCCAGTCCTCAGGGATCAAATAAGCTGGTGCCCACCAGGAACATGAATGATGGCTCCTACACGAAGTCATGATCACACATGTAGGTGGCACAGTTTACAGAGTGCCCAGGACCCTGGCACACACCTACCTGCAGTGCTCCACGTTGCAGCCCTTTTTCCACCTCCTCCAGAATCTGTAGTTGAGATTCCAGCTGCACTGCTCCCCCACTTCTCTTGCCTTTTTCTCTCCCCATCCATAGTGCCACAAGGACAGTCAATGTTCTCCTGCCATTGGCCAGAATGGTGGCCCATCAATGCAGAGGAAGGAAGTGGGCTAGGAAGATTCTTTGTGACTCCTTCCTTGCACTCCTAAGAACATGTATCTGAGGCGAGTTCCTTAGGCGCCATCCACTGACTCGCTGGACATCTTCTCGGAGCAGTGGGCACTGTCTGTGGTTCTCTGCTCAGTGCCCCCTCGTAGATCGTCTCACTCCCGTCCACGTTATAGGTTTAGTTGTCCATCGTATTTAGTACAAATGTTGGAAAGCAATATTTCTACCTATCATGTTTCCTTCTTACCCATCCTAAAAAAAAAAAAAGAAATCTGTGAAACAGCTTATACAAATCTTACTCCTGATCATTTATTTTCTCTGGGCCAGATCCTCAGCTGGTGCAAATCAGTGTTGGCCCATTAGGTTAAGTGCTGATTAACACCTGCTGAGAATCTAGCTCTCTTTTCCATTTTTTCTTGCACTTTCCTGCTGCAGCCACTTTAGGCACCTTCTCCTGCCATGGACACGTCTGGAGAGAACGAGAGAGGAAAGGCAGACAGTTAGCTTTCCAAGATGTTTGACACCACCTGCTTATCAGTGCCGATGCATCTTCCCATCACCTGCTGCCTGCTTACATATGTGTGCACACACGAAGACTAGGGAAGCTAAAGGTGTGCTGTTAGCCCATTTATTACATGCTTATTAGTTAACAGGCACCCGGTACGATAAATTGGCTGCACAATTGCTCCACTGCTGCTCTCAGTGCTCTGCGGGTTCTGCTAATTTTGTTTTGCACGGGATCAGCTGAGGCAGAGTTGTTTTAGAGACAGACAGGCTTTTAATGGCTCCAAAACACCCTGACCCTTCAAACATCACCCTCAACAGGACCTGCGAGGCATGTTTTGAGGGTGGCAGTTTTGCTTTTCCATTGCAAGTGTGTGTCTGCAAATCTCATGCAAGTGACAGGTAGCAGATTGGCAGTTCTAGGGCATGTCTGCACTACAGTGTAAGCCCTGGGTTAGTAGAACTCGAGTTAGCAGATCCTGGGTTTGTTAGTCTAGGGCTTGAGTGCCTACACTCATTTGTAACCCTAGGTTAGGAATTGTTGAACCCTAGGTCCCAACCTGGGGCTCCTGCATCTACGCGGCCTTATGTAGGCCCAAGTCCAACCGCCACATCCCAGACTTCCTAGCACCCACCCAAAATGTGGTCGCTCTAGCCCTTTGTTCATGATGCAGTGTGGGAAAACTTGCCTGTCCAGAGGACAAAAAAAGTTGGCCTGTGGGTTGTGGGATACTTTTGGCGAACTCCCAGAGCAAAAGTCCAGTGGGGCAGCATCTACACTGCAAAGTAATAGGGCTGGAACCCTCCATGTCCACACATGCAGCCTACCTTACAATCATCGTGTCAGTGCATTGGAGCACCAATCCCACTGGGAGCAGGTTTTGAGATAACTTCCAGCTACAAGGCACATCACTGTGGAGTCTGGAGGTTTAGCTGAGCCAATGAATCTGCAGCATCCTGTCCACACTGGGAAAGTTCATTGCAGACTGTGCAGATTTCAACCGGAAATGGAGATGTCATTCCAAGCTTTGCAACCAAACAATACAAGCAGCCCTTGTAAAACACGGCAGACACATTGTGCGTGTGGACAGAAAACATCCCATCGAAGCTGCAACCTCAAGATAGTTCTAACAACTGTTTCCAATGCCTTTTTCAAGTAGCATGGTGAGACTGTTCTGCTCTTTCAGCCCTTTATAGGAATCACCTGACCACGTTCCAGCTGGGTCTAATAATAGAACAGGGCTGTCTGCCCCAGGGCCCCAGCCCTTAAAGGACCAGGTCCCCTTGTTACAAAATGGGTTGGAAAAAGCAACCAATAGGTAAATGACTCCATGTCCCACCCCACAGGTTTGCTTCTCTTGAAGGTTTGGCTCTTTTATGATGACTTCTCTCCCAATCATTCTGAATTGTCACTTGGTGTCAGCATCCTACCAACTTTTTATTTTTTCCTTCTCCCCTTTAAGTTCCGATTCAAATACTAGGAAGGAGGGACGAGTTTGGAGGCTGGATTTTACACAGATTGTTCTGTACTGGCCTGTACTGTGAAATGCCTTAGATCTCTCCCCTTCCATATCAGGCCAAAGACACTGCATGGTGCTTGTAAAAGCATGTGTGTGAGAGAGTGTGAGAGTGAGAGATGCAAAATAAAAATCTACTTCTCTATTAAAGTTATTTGTCTGTCAATCAACTGTTTTCCCTCCTTTCATCTTTCTCTTTTCACTCCCTTGGATTATTTGTCCTTGTTTGGATCAGTGAAGGAGAACAGCAGGGGCATGCATATTTTTCCTGTCTTGTCTTTATTGGCATTCCTGGGACATGTTCTCAGCTTTCATGTACAGGCATGAGCAAGGGGGATTGTTGAGTCCACTGTGCAACATTCGGCCTTGATCCACGTGGCCAGGCGTCAGGCTGAAGGCTCCAGTGGGATTTGGTCTTTCACCTCAAGCTCAGGATGCCAGTGGCCTGAAGCCCGCTAGTAACTGATAGCCATTTGGTGACCTCTGTGCAATGAGTTGGTGGGCCTCGATCCAGTTCTTGGCACTCAGGTGTCCATGTCACAAGTGGCACAAATGGCCTTGCTGCTTGAGAAGGACAAAGGAGTGAAAGAGTCATGGAGATCGAAATACCTCTAGGAATGTCCCACGAAGTCAGGGGTGGGCATGCAGTCATGTCTCACAAAGTGGGAGGGGGACCCTGCCCTGCTGCTGCTCTGTGCTATAATTGGAAACATCAGTCTCCCTGGGGCTTCCACCAGGGCTAACATCATCTCACAATAGAACCATTCACTGCCCTCTGGCAAATTTCACCTTCTAGCAGCTGTGTGTGAGAGTTCATCCAACCTTCGCGTTAGGGCCCAGCTTCACCTGTCTTGATACGGCCTCTATCGCTGTGGGACCTGAGCGCCTTCCAAGCTTTAAACACTGCTCCTCACTACAGCCCTGGGAGGTTGGGAAGCATTAGCCAGTTTTACAAAGGGGGAAACTCAGGCATAGATCTGCTAAGGTATTTAAGCACCTAATTCCCACAGAAGTCACTGAAACCAATGGGCACTAGAATACCTTTGAGGATTAAGGATAGAAAGGTGAAGTAATTTGTTGAACATCATTCAGAAGGTGATGTCTGGAACAGGGAATTAAAGCCCAGAGTCCTAGGACAAGACAGCACCCTAACCACTGGACCCATCCTACTGCAGCTGAAGGTAGCTGAATCCTTTCTGTCCTCCTGGAAGCTGACTGCGGCATCTCAGACAAGCTAAATCTTCCCAATCCATTATGGGAAGTTTTTCCTCCTTCTGCTATCACTGAAGAATCCTACCTCCCAGCAGGGGGAGGACTGCGCATTACATACATCCCTGCTGAATTGTTACACGTTTCTGCCTCATTCCTTAGACAGAGGACTTCGCTACCAGCGAACAGGAGAGAAACAGCCATCTGGGACCGCATGTGCTTTGTAGACAGATGGTTGACTATTCTAGTCGTATCTTATTTCTAGCAATGGGTTGTACAGCAGCAGCGCTAGTGTGAAAATGGGATGTGACAGGATATGTATTGTTGACACCTTCTGTAAAGTTCAGATGAAACCAAAATGTCAAATTCCATCTAATTAGATAATTAAGAAAAGAGGAAAAAACATGATATTATATATATATATATTGTGTATGGATACACACACATTATATGCATGCTGTAATATAAATAAAGAACAATCAACCCACAGACATATAGACACTAATATATGTATTCAGACATATCTAGTAATCAGGGGCCTTTGATCATTTTTTCGTTGTCTATCTATTTGAGTTTGTCTGTATTGTCTTTCAGGCAGTAAGCGCTTCGGGGCATCTTCTATTCTATGGTTATAGAGCCTGCTACAATAGGGACCCATTTCTGGCCAAGGCTGCTTGGCATAGTAGTAACAACAACATACATAATATTATTATAAATTTGTCTAATGTTTGCACCTGGAAGCCCTGGGAATGGCCCAGGAGACCACTGTGCTGGAGGCTGTACAAACAGAACAGAAAGATGTTCTCTGCCCCAAAAAACGTATCATCTTACATGCGTGGTGTGTTTAAAAAGGGAGGGATCAATCCTCAGCCGATGCCCATAAATGCTGCTATAATGTCTTCAGAAGAGCTAAGCGTTTGCTGAAGATCTGCCCTATTGATCAGACAGACGAAGAGGGAGAGGTGCACCCCCACACGATAGACTCGCTCTATTGAAATGTGCAGTTGTACATAAAAAGAAGAGATGAGTGAGTGCTGTGAAGTTTGGATACGTATCCGTTTCCAAACTGCCCTCTCATTTGGGTGCTTAGATCTAGTGTTTTGGGTTGGTCCATTCGCAGACAGCCCTAATACACCAAAAAGTTTGGATCCAGATCTGAACCTCCTCAAAGTCCTGAGTGGTCAGAGATGCAGTGTTGATTTGGGCCCAGGGATTTCCTTAGATCCCCCCGGGGGGGGATAAAATGTACACCCACCCACCCCCGAATTTCCCCAACACCCCCCACCCCAGTTACATGCAGTGTTACCAATTTAGTCATTGGCTGGAAATTTGAATTGAAATTGAAACATTAATACCCACTTTAAAAGCACATACAATATATGAGAAATCCTTGTACCTGGGAAAGCATAATGGGTTAGAAAAGTATGAACAATGACGAGCTTCTTCATGCAGCTGTTATTTAGGACGTCAGCACATCTGTTTTGGCTATATTGGCCTACTTAATAATTTCAAATTATTATTTATAAGCAAGGTCTGAATAAGCTCTATCCTGACAGCTAGTGATGAGCCAATGGTGGGTGGAAAGGCTTCAGGACCAGACTGTATTTACATGAACCACCTATTCTGCTTAGGTATCCAGCAGACAGAGATGCATTACCCAAGTGATCGATTTTGGCAGGTGTTGGGTTACAAATCACTTAAGTAATGAAATGTTGTTCTTATTGTATGAGTAAAGGGCAGCAGAACTGTGCTTAGCCTGACTGAATGAGGGGGTCTCTCTCAGTGCTCAATTTGTGCCAGGTCTGAGCCCCAGCACCTTTAGGCTTGGCAGTTCATAGCCCCAGCACCTCTGGGCTTGTCACATCAGTTATGAAAGTAACTAGCTTGCTTGAGCCCCCGTACCTCTTTCATTACAAATAAAGCATTAGTCACCCTCAACTGAACTGCACTCACTAAGCAGGAGGTTTGGATGCTGTCTCCTAGTGGAGAGAGAATGTGGGGCACAGGTGTTTTGATTGGTGGTGTGGATCTGCCTAAGAATCACAGACACTATTTGACCTGCCCCTCTCTCCTGTTTAGAGCGAGCTGATTAGGATTCATAGAAAGTCTTTTGATTTGTTAAGTGACCACTACAGCTGAAATCACTGATAATCAGGTCTAAGTGGTTAGACCTGCTGCAGGACAGCATTTCTGTGGAAGAGACAACCCAGCCTGCACTAGCAGCAAGGTTCCCCCACTGAGAGCTGAAATCCCTGAGAGCTGAGTGGACCTCAAGAGACTGACTCGCAGAGGTCACAGTGGCAGGTTACAGCAGAAGGTGACAGTGCAGGGCCATTGGGGACGGAGCGGAAGAGTGAACGGTGGCACGACAAACAACAGCGGCCAGAGCATTGGACTATGTTTTAGTGACTTTCCTCCAGAATGCTAGATTTGTGACTGGGAAACTTATATAAATACACATTTCCTAGTAGGCCAAGATTTTTAAAATGCATTATTTTCCAAGGTCATTAACTCACATCATCGCTATCTCAAGAGTTCATTATCTTGGGGAGTTTCTGTACTACACTTTTTTATTATTATGTAAGAATGGCCATATTGGGTTAAACCAATGGTCCATCTATCCCAGTATCCTGTCTTCTGTCAATGACTATTCCAGGTGCTTCAGAGGGAATGAACAGAACAGGGAATCATCCCCTGTCATTCACTCCTAGCTTCTGGCGAACAGAGGCTAGGGACACTCAAAGCATGGTGTTACATCCATGCCCATCCTGGCTAACAGCCATGATGAACCTAACCTCCATGAATCTATCTAGTTCTTTTTTGAACTCTGTCATAGTCTTGGCCTTCACAACATCCCTGGCAAAAAGTTCCACGGGTGACTGTGCATTGTGTGAAGAAATACTTCCTTTTGTTTGTTTTAAACTTGCTGCCTATTAATTTCATGGGGTGACCCTTGGGTCTTGTGCTAAATGAAGGGGTACCTAACACTTCCTTATTCATTTTCTCCACACTAGTCAAGATTTTATAAGCCTCTATCATATCCCCTCTTAGTCGTCTCTTTTCCAAGCTGAAAAGTCCCAATCTTCTGACTCTCTCCTCATATGGAATCTGTTCCATATCCCTAATAATTTTTGTTGGCCTTCTCTGTACCTTTTCCAGTTCCAACGTATCTTTGAGATGGAGTGACCAGAACTGCACATAGTATTCAAGATGTGGGCATATCATGGATTTATATAGTAAAAGTGGAAGAGCTTGGTTTGCCAGACTGATCAGCTAAGCCAATACTAACAACCTATATGAAAAGGCTGCAGAACACCATGCCAGCTACATTAACATGCAGAAAGCCTCATAAACCAGCCATTGTCAAGGCCGATTTTAGAAGAACTTAATAAGGCTGTTAAGAATGCTGGAGACACAACTCAGTTTATGTGAACCAACATGGCTCTTGCATCATACTTTCTATTTAAGCAAGAGACACCACACAATATAAACTGGAAGCCAATGTTAAGTTCATTGTCACTTGTTAATCCTGAAGTTGGGCACTGGTTTCGAATAAGACTGGCAAATGCTTGCTATTTTTCTGAAAAAACTCAGCTTACTCTCTAGAAGCGTGCAACAGTGAAAGACTCAGCAGTTGAAAAAGTGAAGAACTCTCTCACCATATTCTAAATATATGACTGATGAATGCACCAATGCAAATAGGCATCAAGTATTAAGTCATTGTGTATGTTACCTTGATGTCTGTGGTAGGCCAGTAGATGCATTCTAGATGTTCAAGTTATAGAAGACACATCAGCTGCATCTGAGACATCTTAGTAGATTTAAATGCTTGTAAACTGAACCCTAAACGGATGGCTATTTGTGCATTTGATGGAGCTAAACTTCTCTAGAAGACACAGTGGAGCACAAGCTTTGCTCAGAAAAAAGTGTAACTCTAATCTCTCCTATACACACTGCAGTGGCCATTTACTCCAGCTAGTGCTAGTACAAGCTATAGAATCTTCAAAAGCCATTAAAAAGCCATAAATTGAGTGGCTTTTTTATACTCTTTTTTTCAGCAAGAGTCCAAAAGGACTGAAAGTCTTGGAAACAAATAGAAGATAAACTGGGATTGAAGTTCAAATTAGTCCAACCTGGGAAAACCTGCTGGTTTTCTCATTAGCAATTCTTGGCTGTTGTCTTAAAATTACTGTAAATGTTATGACTGGCTTTGGAAAGTATCTACCAAGATAGGACAGATCTAAGTAGTGAGGTTGGTGGACTACTTTTGTTACTAAGTTCAGAGAACACTATCACCATTCTCTCTTTAAAAAAAAAAAAGAAAAAAACAAGGAGTCCAGTGGCACCTTAGAGACTAAAAGATTTATTTGGGCATAAGCTTTCATGGGTAAAAGACCCACTTCTTCAAATGCATGGAGTGAAAATTACAGATACAGGTATAAATATATATTGGCACATGAAGAGAAAGGACTTACCTTACAAGTGGAGAACCAATTGTGATACAGCATGGCCAGAGGGCAGCATAAGAGTGTTAGCAGGGGGCCTTATTCCCTGCCAAGGGAAGAAGGTTTGCTTTAGATTAGTTAGAGCACCTGACTCCAGTTAGAGCACCTGACTCCAGTCATGGGATATAAACCCCTGCTTCAGTCAGACAGGGGGTGGTAGTTGAAGGAGAAAGGTTGGATTGGAGCAGAGTGCAGATTGCAGAAGAGAAGAGTTTGTCCAGAGAGAAATAGAAGGTTTGGAGGAGTGCTGCGGTGGATTGGGAAGCCCAACAGAAACCCTAGGTAAGGGGCACCAGGCTTGTATAGAAGAGAGGCGAGAAGCCCTTCACAAGCTGACGGGTATGAGAGGGAAGTAACCCAGGGGAAGAAACCGCTAGTCAAGTGGTTCACCACAACCCCAGGGCCCCTGGGTTGGGACCTGGAGTAGAGGGCGGGCCCAGGTCCCTCCCTCTCCACTCCCCTCCTCCAAGGACACTAGGGGAGTGATTAAGAACTGGTTCAGAGGCAAGCAATATCGCCCTGAACCTACCCCAGAGAAGAGAAAGCGCGAGACCCAGAGAACAGTACCGGCAATTTGCCACACAATGTAGAAGGCCAATTCAATCAGGGTTGATGTGGTCCACTCCCAATAATTGATGAGGAGGTGTCAGTACCAAAAGCGGGAATATTGCCCCTCTGATATTCTCTCTCTTGTAAGTCTACTGCTGAAACAACATGGGTTGTTAAACAATGTCATCAAGGCATCTGCTACCACAGTAGTAGATCCATGTCCAGCAATAGAAGCTACCTCTGATCAGAGATATCCTTTGAAAATATACTGGAAGAAGCAAAGACTTCAGTCCAGAAGTTGACTAATGAAGGTACTTATATTGACTCCTTAAGTGAAGAAAACAAGAAGTATTTATTAAGCCAGCTGAAAAAGTACACAGACTTGATTCTCACAAATCTACAATAGCAATTTCTGGATTCTACTCAACCTCCACATAGCTTTTACATATGCCTATCTTATAAAACACCTATAGTTGAGTGGAGGGAGGCACTACCAGCAATAGGGCTGCTATGCGATCATGACAGAATAGAAAATTTTGAACGCAGAGTGGAATAGCATACAATGAATGAATGAAGATTTAACTTCAGCTTCTTTATTATCACTAGTGGTTTGACCCAATCTTTGTACTATGTTTCCTGTGATGAAAGAAGTTGAAGTTAAATCTTCATTCATTCATTGTATGCTATTCCACTCTGCGTTCAAAATACAGTTGAGCATTCTTTTTCCTCATTGAATAGAATTTTGTGTTCTGAAAGAAGTCACCGTCTGCCTGATCATGAGCATATCATGAAGGACTAGAAGTAAAGAACACACAAGAAGACACGAAACAGTGCAAAATTACAACAAGAAACCAAGAAGGATGTAGATGTAGTGCTTCATAGAAGGCTTGAGTAGCCTACTTTAATTTTTGTGATGATTTTAAAACATGAGTTAAATCTAATAAAATGGTTGTGAAATCATTTTTCAGTTTTTACTATGGTGCCATACAGCCCACCTTTGCTCTTATGGTCTCAACCCTTGTCGGCCCACCCCCCAATTTCAATTCCTGGGGAACACACTGTTTGGGCCCCTGTAAACGTGTGTGGCCGGGGCTTGACCTTCTCCGGGGCAGAGGGGAACCACACCAGCCCACTCCACTCCAGTTGATCTGGGAAACTAGCCCAGCGCTCCTTGCAGTGCTTGTCCGTCCGGCGGGCAACGGGCTCAGGTCCTCCGGCAGGGCTGCTGTACCAGCTGCGAGGTGCTGGGCCCTAAGCCAAGGCGGACAGCAAACACAGAGTCAGTAAGCTCAAGCCTGGGTCATGACTGAGTAGTATCAGTAATAGATTAAGGTTCAGCCCTAGGTCAGTAAACTCAGGCCTTTCGTCAGGGCTGAGCAACAGTAACAGTTTTAAAGGCCCAGCCCTGGGTCAGGGCAGGTAACAAACGCTGAGTCAGTAAGCTCAGCTCAAAAGCCTCCTCAGGCCAGGGAGAGGGGGAGTCTGCCACCCCAGAGTGGGGTGGCAGGGTGGACGCAGGCCCTCTCACTACACTGCGTCCCAGCCCAGGGCCCTAACAGTGGCTGTCACTCCTCTGGTCAGTCAGTGGGGATCCTGACCACAACACACTGACATAGGCTCCGGCAACTCCGCAGCCTGACTGGGGTCGGCTGCCTCCGGGCTGCTTCCGTACTCCCCCCTCAGGACCTACCTGGGTCCTAACGTCGGCCTCTGAAGGGTCCACAAGCACAGGCTCATCGCGGCTGGGGCTGGGTGGTAGGTCCAGGAGTTCCTCGGGATAGTCGGGCCAGGGTAGCGCTGGCGGCTCCTCCGGGTAGCAGCAGGCGCGGGGAAGCCCCATCGGCTCCTCCGGGTAGCAGGGGCGGGGCAGCTCCGGCAGCTCCTCCAAATAGCAAGCGCGGGGAAGCTCCGGCCAGTCTGGGCGGCTCCGCTGGGTTGCCGGAGTCTCCCAGTCTCGAGCTCCCTGAGGTACATCTGATCTCTCCGGCTGCTGGGGCCTGACTGAGCTCTGAGGGGCGGCTTTTATAGTTCCGGGTCACTGCCTGACCCTTTGAGGGGCGGGCTCAGAGCTCTGTAGTTCCGCCCACTCTGGCCTCCGGCGGGGCTCGGCCCTCTCCGGGGAGGAGGGGAGCCACACTGGCCCACTACAGCCCTATTTCCACAAAAAGGGGCGGTATCTTAGCTAACTCACTGACAATTTGCCCACTTTTCACACAAGACTTTTCTTGGGCTCATGTGTTGACAGAAAAAGGAGATTATAAGAAATAACGATTCAAAATAAAGAGTCCCTGATTCTTGATTATCAGTCCGTGAAAAGCAGCAAACAGGGAGTATCAGAAGACTGAAAATTAAGCCTCACTTTCAGATAACAAGCACAAACTATGAATTCCTCAAGCTCTGTTATTTCCAAACACCGAACATATTCTCATAGCCTCAGGACTTTAGGGCCAGAAGTAACCATCATGATCATCTTGTCTGACCTCCCTGCATGTCACAAGCCACAGACTCTCACCCATCAATTCTGTAATAGTCCCAGAACCTCTGGCTGAGTTACTGAAATCCTCAAATCATCATTTAAAAAGATTTCAAGTTGCAGAGAATCCCCATTTACATTAGTTCAAACCAAGACCGGCGCTAGGTGTTTGAGCGCCTTAGGCGCACGGTCATTTCGCCGCCCCGCGCGCTGGTCCCCCGGCTCCACAGTCCTGCCTGCGGATGGTCGGCTGCTCCCGCAGCTCCGGTGGAGCTGCTGCAGTCGTGCCTGTGGGAGGTCCGCCGCAGCCGCGTGAGCAGCCGACCGTCCGCAGGCAGGACTGCGGCAACTCCACCGGAGCCGCAGACCAGCGGACCCTCCACAGGCACCACTGCTGCAGCTCCACCGGAGCCACCTGCCTCCCCCTCTGGCAAAATGCCACCCCCTAATAATGCTGGTGCCCTAGGCGATTGCCTAAGCCGCCTAAATGCAAGCGCCAGTCCTGGTTCAAACCAGCAAGCGACCCAGGCCCCATACTGTAGAGGAAGGCAGAAAAACCTAGGGTCTCTGCCAATCTAATCTGGGGGGAAATTCCTTCCCAACCCTAAATATGGCAATCACACTCTGGGGCAGATTCTCTGCCCTTCTGCACTCTCTTTGCACCACTCAGACTTCCACAACCTAGCTCAGGATGCCCCCACAGCGATTTAGTCCCCAGCAGGCATATAGAAGCACTCTGTCTCACTCTGAAACCAAAGAGAGCTTGGCCTTTGACATTCATGGACATGGAAGCCTGCTCTGGGGCCTTGATCCGGTAGTCACTTCCTCACAGGATCAGTCTCATGGGGGTGTTTGCATGAATGTTGGCTTGCAGGAGTGGGCCCTATGCTTTGTATTCTTTGCACATGTACCTGGAAGGAGTTTGGCTGCAAATTGAGACCCTAAATGGTGTCACTTGGTATTAAAGGCCGCGTTAGCACAGCTTAAACTCCTGCAAATGTTGTTCATCCAAGTGGTGTGATAAAAGCTGATAGGGCCAGCAAGATCTCCTGGTGGAGCTGGGCTGGCAGTCCCTGCCGGAAGCAGTTTCACCGCATGGGCTTGTGTGTGGTTACAGGAACCTGAAGTAGGCCTGCCATGAGCAGCAGGGAAATATGAAAGGTATCCTGATGCCTTGTGACGGTGCTACCATGCTAGAGTGCTAAGAACATACGGTTCTGGCTGAAAAGCTCCAAGGAGAGCTTCCTTCTTGCTGTGCATGGCGTCCAAGGCCTGAACACATAGAAAGCACTTGTGTCGAGGCGGGCTGGTACCTGGCCAAGCCAGTAAGAGCTGGACTCAGGGCTGTCCCTCGGTTCTAGTCCCACTCTTTGCATATTTCACCAACAGCTGATGGCAACTGAGGCGCTGTCTCATTCTGCATCATATTCCAATTCCTTGGGCCAAATCTAGAGATGAGTCTCAAGGCTTGTCCCATCCCCTTAGCATATAACTTACACCTTCATGGGGTCAACTCCTTTGGGCTTCCTCCTGTGCGTAACTCACACCCCATTACCCACCCCCTCTGCGCTTGGCCTGCTAATTGACAGGGCAAGGAGCTGGAGCAGCATAAGCAACTAACAGGGGGTGCATGCTGGATGGAACTCATGCAGAGCCCGGCTTTATTGATGATAAATGACAGGAGCGCCATGAGGCCCCACCTGAGTGCAGAGTCCCCTGGAGCTAGGCACTGTACATAACAAAGTAAAAGATGGTCCCTGCCCCCAAGGAGTTTGCAATCCAAAATGCAAGACAGTCAAAGAGTGGGAGAAAGGATAGTGTCCTTTTGCAGGATAGTGCCCTTTTGCAAATAGAGCACTGAGTCCCAAGGAAAGTTGGGATCAGTCTTCCTTGCAATTGGGCAGGGTGACTGCAGCATGTGTAGACATACCTGAGCTCGCTTTGAGTAATGTAGATCAAAGCTAGCTGGAGTAACACTAACAGTGAAGCTGCAGCACCATGGGCAATGACTGCTCAAGTATGTACCCTGGGTCCCAGGTGGGCAGGTTTAGTCCATGCAGCTGCCGTGGCTTCACTGCTATTATTACATGAACTAGCTAGATCAAAGCTAGCTCGGGTATGCCTACAGGTGCTGCAATCACACCTCCCAAATGGACTGGCCCAAAGTCACCCATCGAGCTCTCCTGAGGCCCAGTCCTTAACCTCAAGATCACACAAAGGGTGCCACAAACCAGGCAAGGTGGGTGCCACATGGGATGTTAAACAGAGCCAGACAATGAACCAAATCTCTGAACCTTTTGCCACATCCCTAAAATAAGAGCTCCTAGCCTAGGCTGAGCACAAACCAGTGCCAAGTCCTCACGCCTCTGAGACATCTGCTGTCCCACAACTGCGAAAGCAGTGTATTTTACCTCTTGCTCTCTGCATCGTGCAAAGGACAGTGCAGAACGGGGAGGATGGCTCGGAGTTTGGGGGATTTGAACAACGGCGAACTCTGCCACTTTGCGGCTCCCTGCATGTCACTCAAACAGGATGGCTCCTGTCCCATTGCCATTAGGTGGAGATGTGTTTTCACTTTTGGCTAGTGAGATACTTTCTGTAGAGCTGATGGTTAATTAGTTGACAATGAATGTACCACTCAATGGAGGGAGTAAAATGGGGGAGGATATAAAGCACATTATGAACTGCTCACTCACATACACTAGAAAAAACAAAACATCTTAGATGCAGCAAGTGCTGCCCCTGCTCTTAAACCAAAGATCCTTCATCAGCTCCTTCTTTTAGGATCACAGAGGAGGTATTGTTAAGCGGCTGAAATGTTCAGGGGCATCTCATTGTACTTGGTAATGTGCGATGTACAAACAAAACAAAGCACAGACGCACAAGATAAATTCAGAATGGAGTCTCAATAAATCCCCCAGCCTGTACACTGAGGTGGGGGATTTTCTCTCCCCTTCCCCCAGTGGGGAAATTTGGCTCTTTCTGGGGGGTGGGGAGGAGGCGGGGGTGGGAGAAGTGGCACAGGGCTGCATTGAAATGTAAATTCACTCAAATTATTAAGCACAAGAGAGCAGCTCCTGCCAGCCCTTTGTTCTGCAGTCAGAATGTGTAATCTAGAAGAATAAATATAGTCAGTTATCAGCTAAACAAAGAGACCCAGGCCATGCATATTCAGTGACCCTCTCCTTCTATCCCCCAGGAATCCTCTGCCCCCTTCATCATGGAGGTTCTTAATGCCCTGTTAATTGAGATCAGAATTATAACTCATTGTTGTTTCACACTCAGGGTGGGGTCAGTTATGTCACTGAGGGAGCTGATATTCCCCTCCCACACCCAATCCTGTCCTCAGAGGATGGGACACAACTCCCTTTGAAGCCCATTAGTGCCACACCTCCATTAGGTAGATGGGGGGGCTGCAGAGCAAAACCCTAGGGTCGGACAGCCAGCGCAGCTCCAAATGTTGACTTTGTTGCCCCACTTTGCTCCCATCTCCATGCTAGTCCCTGACAAGCCAGGACAGAGCACCAACACCAAGGCTTTGCAGACTGGCCTAAAATCCAGCACAATCGGCCGAATGTCCCTCGCCTCTAGAAGCACAACATTACATTAGGGTTAATTCAGCCCATCTGCTCTGCTATCAAACAACCTTCTTGCTGGTGTGATTCTGGCAGTTTGCACTAAGACTCCCTGGTATGCATTGCTACCAGGTTGCTTGTCCTGGGGAAAGCGGAGTATATGGGAACTTGAGATGTTGCTAGGATTGGTTGACTTGGAAAACTGGAAAGTGGAAGGAAAGCTTTTCATCGCTAGGGTTAAGTTGTCTGGCACGCAGCCGGTGGATTATACTAAATTATAGGGCTGCATTCAGGGGGATTTTTGTTATGCATTTTTAAATTGCGTTCGGGGCATCTAGAATGTATGAGTAACTGCTCTGTTTTTTTCTTCATTTGCATTCATCTAAATAAATCCATTATGTGTGTTGGCGTGGCAGTATGGATCTATTTACACTGCACACGGGAGACCACTGCAGCACATATAGAGATCCCAAGCTAGGCTTGGTCCTGTTACTTGAGCTAGCTTTGATTTAACAATAGCAAGGAAGCTGCAGCTGCACTGGCTAGCCCTACATTCCAGGATCCTGGGTACATACTCAAGCAGCTAGCTACTCCATGCTGCTGTGACTTCACTGGGTTGTTATACGAGCTAGGTCAATCAAAGCTTGCTCAGGTCTGTCTACATGTGCTGCAGTCACATGTCCTGATAGCAGTGTAGACCCATATGGCTTCAATGAGGGATTCCATTGTGCAAGGCGCTAAACACACAACAAAAAGACAGTCCCTGACCCCGGTGTGACCGCTGGATAGCTGGCGGGCCCGAGTCTCAGATGGTCGAGCAGCTGGAATCAGCAGCTCATCCATCCGTGAATGAGTTTGTGGGTTTCAATCTAGCTCCCAATGGTCAGGTGGCACCATCACCATAAGCCATTCTAACAAGCAATCTCAGCAGAGAGGCCAAGGGCTGCACGGGCCCTGGGCCATGACAGAAGGGGCTCCTGTGTGGTCAGAGTGAGGCATAGCACCTTGCACTGCCTGTGTTGCAGCTGTTCGGTGGGCAAACCCAGCACATCCATCCCCTGGGTTGTCAATCCAGCACCTTTTCCCAGCACTAAAGCCACTTCAAAGATTTACAAGAAGGTGGGGAAGGAAAATCAATTTGGCTGTTTTTGAGTTATATGAATATAATAAACTCCGAGTGTCCTGCTTTTGGAGGCAGTTTGTGCCTCCAATAACTCAGCAACAGATTCATTAAACAAAGGGAGAGAGGTAAAAGCAGCCAAGCCATTAAAATAAACTACTGGGAAAGGCAGCACCATATGGGCTGTAAATATCTGTAACTCATTTTCAGATTTTTTTTATTTTTTTTTAAAAACCACTGCTCATTTACCACTTGACCGCTGAATTTGGTTTCCCAGAATCATCCCCACTATCGCACTTTGTCCTTCCACAGTACCTTTTCTCGGAGAATCACAAAGCACTTTCTAAACTTTGGCTAATTAAGCCTTGCAACTCTGCTGTGCAACAGGCAGATGGGAAATGTAGGCAACAGTTCACCCGCCTCTGAAATGCAGATGCTGCTGGACTTAGCTATCAATGCTATAGTTACAGCAAGCTGCAGATTTTGGCAAATTATTTAATGACTTGATTTGCATGTTTGCTGTATATGCATCCACTCATTTGCATAAATGGTAGGAAGTGGCCTCATTTCCAGAATTTAAGCCTCATAGCAAAAACTCCCTGTGAGTACAACAGATCAGCTTGTGAATTAATTTATCTTGATTAGAGCGGTTCCAGCATTGCTCAGCAGAACTATCATGAACATACTTCACTCTGAAATGCACTAGAGTCTCGCATGTTGGCATGGAACAGGACCCAACCCGTTATGCTCCAAGCGGCTATGATCCCACAGAGCTCAGCATGATCCCACAGAGCTAGGAACCATGGAGAGGTCATGTCCCTATGGTTAGAATTCCAAGAAGCAGACCATTCCTGAAGGACACCAGAAAGGCTCAAACTACAGTATGCTTTCCAACCAGTCCAGTGCCACAGAGAGAGTTAGCACCATGCTGCCCAAGGTCAGTCTAGCCACATCATAGCTCTGTGCAGTGAGCAGGCTGGGGGACTGCTCTTGGCAGGGTCTCTATGGCTACCTGTCTCCTGGCTGGGTCTCTAGAGCTCCTCCACCAACACCCTGCAGTTCCCTGGTCTGTGACATTGATGCTCCTTGGTACCAGCAGAAAGCAGCAAAGAACAGGAGTCTCCAAGCCAACACAGAAGACGAGGCTGTCTGGAGCTGTCATAAACAGATAGTTAAGGGTTAATGTCTCTTTTACCTGTAAAGGGTTAACAAGCTCAGTGAACCTGGCTGACACCTGACCAGAGGACCAATGGGGGGACAAGATACTTTCAAATCTTGATGGAGAGAAGTCTTTGTTTGTGCTGTTTGTTTGTTTTTCGTGTTCGCTCTGGGGCTAAGAGGGGCCAGACGTACAACCAGGTCTTTCTCCAATCTTTCTGAAACAGTCTCTCATGTTCAAAATAGAAGTACTAGCCAGAAAAGGTGGATTAGTTATGTTTGTTTTCTTAACTTGCAAATGTGTATTTTGCTGGAAGGATATTTACCTCTGTTTGCTGTAATTTGTATCTAGGCTAGGGGGGAGGGAGTCCTCTAGTCTATATAAGCTGAAGACCCAACATTTTCCATCCTAATTTTAAAAAGATAATTTTACTTTTTTCTTTCTTAATTAAAAGCTTTCTTTTTTTAAGAACCTGATTGATTTTTTTCCTTGTTAAGACCCAAGGGGATTGGGTTCTTAACTCACTAGGATGTGGGGGGGGTCAAGACAGGGGGGAGGTTAATTTCTTCTCTGTTTAAGATCCAAGGAGTCTGGATCAGAGTAGTTTCTCAGGTAACCAGGGAGGGAAAGTCTGGGAGGGGGAAGGAGGGAATGGTTTATTTCTCCTTGTTTTAAGACCCAAGGGGTTTGGGTCTTGGGTTCCCCAGGGAAGGTTCTGGGGGACAGAGAGTGTACCAGACACTGGAATTTTTGGTTGGTGGCAGCGCTATCCGATCTAAGCTAGTAATTAAGCTTAGAAGGGTATATGCAGATCCCCACATTTGTACTCTAAAGTTCAAAGTGGGAAAAATACCTTGACAGGAGCGGAGCCTGGCAGCTCACAGAAGCACTGCACAATACGTCGGGGCAGAAACTGGAGCAGACTGGTTCTGATTGCACTTCCAAGGGGAAATAAGGAAGGATGAGGTCCCCTGAGCTAGAATCTGGCCTGGGCGCTGGGACTAACACTGCCAACTTTGTGAAAAGTCACTCATCTGGACGATGGTGGCACATTCAGCAGCACAGCATCCTGCCCCCCATCCTTCTGGGACCCTGGTGCAGTATACAGCATCCCCTCCTAAATCACCATCACCAGCTCTTGCAACATAGCACCTTCTTGCATCAGGCTGGGGCTCAGTGCTGGCTCCTTTTAGCACGGATTTAAGAGTTCAGGCACCTAATGCACTTAACCCTTCACAAACCCTAGAGAAGAAGGTAATTTTGAAGGAAATTGGGCTACAGCCACCAAAAGTTAAAGGATTTTTGCTCAGCAACTGGTTCTCTGATAGAAGCTGCAGTGGAGAAACATCTTGGAAGTTTCATGAGAGCCAAGAGGCTAGTAATGGGTAAAGACAGACTTGAGCCATAGAAAATGGAGTGGCAGGAGTGAAAACCCAGTGCCAAAAGCACCTTTCTCCACCTCCCATTGGCAAGACGCCTGCACCTGTTCCTCATTAACAAGCTGGCCACAGGGAGCTATGGGATTGCAGTATTTGAATACTGCAGTACCTGTTACATCAGGCCACTACAGCTGCTTCAAAATAGAGCAGGTAGCCAAGAACACACGCCACTGGAATGCCACATGCTACGGCCCCTTTGCAGTAGCTGCATTGGCCAAAGAGGCTGTAGGGTAGGCCTCAGAGCCACTGAGCAAATGGCCCCACACCAGGGGGCCTGTATGTTTGGCCTCAGACAATGCCATCTTCTCTGCCACAGAGCTCTGCAGGCTGTGAGTGGAGGGCAGGAGTGGGGGGTTGGATGGAGTAGACTTCAGGCAGAAGGAGACATGGCTGGAGCAGCCCTGCACTCCCACAGTGGTCCAGAGATGCCATTGCAACAGGGGGAACAGTTCATGGAAGCCACAGGGATTCACTAGCCAGAGCTGAGGCCCAAGCCAGCTGCATCCAGGGCTCAGAGTGCTTCCCTCTCTTTTCCTGTGTTGGGATAAACCTGGCCCTCCACCGACGCACCACTGAGCATTAGATCCAAAGTAAGGTCCTGGCTCCCATATGTAGAGCCACCAATGGGGCACAGACCTTGCTCTCCATGCCACTCCAAAAACCCTGCCATCAGCATAAGTCATGGAGCTGTCAGCACTCTGGAGCCAGAGAGCAGGGGCCCCATTCCTCACTGCCTGGATACTGGGGTCCTCATTCAGATTGGTGCCAAGTGGGTGTCAAATGCTACCTTTCTGCTCCGTTAGCATTTACTTTTACTTTGCACTCACATGTAAATAACGACACACCACTCCAGGGAGAATCACTTTTTCTCAACAAGAGGCGCCGGCCTGGGGTGATAGTTTCTGAATTTTGTAGCCAAAAACTGGGTTTTTACAAACCAAGTCAGTAACCATTTCAACAACATTGTTGATGGTTACATTTTGGTTCAAAATTTTTAAAAGGGTTTGAGGAAATGGAAAATTTCAAAAAAAATTTGTGAAAAGTTTTGTGTCTTTTAAAAAGGTCATTTTTTCAACAAATAAAACTATACAAAAAAATTGTGGCCAGCTCTAGGTCATGGCAGCCTGCAAATCATTTTTTTAAACACTAGACTTGTCCATTTTCCCTTCTTTCTGGGATACCAAGAAAGCCTGAAAGTAATACACCTCTACCCTCATATAACACGGTCCTCGGGATCCAAAAAAATCTCACTGCCTTATAAGTGAGACCACGTTACAGTGTGTTTGGTCCGATATGGTGTACCAGCAAGAGCCGGTATGCCGTGCCGGACTGTACCAGCTTCCTTGGCAGTAATTTAAAGGGCCCAGTGCTCCAGCCACTGCAGGGAGCCCCAGGCTCTTTAAATCCCCGCCCGAGCCCCGGTGCTGGAGCTCCCACGGTGATTTAAAGGGCCCAGGGCTCCCCACAGAGGCTGGAGCCTCTGGCCATTAAAATCACCATCCGAACCCGGCTGCCAAAGCCCCAGCAGGTATTTAAAGTGCCTGGTGCTCCAGCCTCTGCGGGGAGCCCAGGGCCCTTTAAATCACCACTGGAGCTCCAGCAGCATGGCTTGGGCGGTTATTTAAAAGGCCTGCGGCTCCACACAAATTTGGATATAACGTGGTAAAGCAGCAGGGCTCGGGTGGTTCTTTAAAGGGCCTGAGGCTCCCTGCTGCTTTACCATGTTGTATCCGAATTTGTGTTATATCGGGTCACGTTCTATCAGGGTAGAGGTGTATTAGGATTTTCTAGGCTGATGCTCCCTGATTTTGACAAAAGACTTCCAAGGATGGTGGAGTTCAGAGATGTGAACTGTGAGATCTCACCCCTTAGCTGAAGGGAAACGTGGGTGCTGATTCATTAACAAAGAAACCCTTTCTCCAAAGTGTTCACTAAATATTGGAGTTAAATGAGTATTAAATAGTTTGAAAAACAATCCCTTGCTCACTTAGTTCATCTTTCACTGTCCTAGTCCTTGTTATGCCCCCATTTGACTAGGGCAAAATCTTCTTTATAGAGAAAGACATAAACATCATTTTCTTTTCCCTTTGCAGATTGCTAATAGAGCTGGGGGGGATGGGAACGACAACAAGAATCATTCTTTTCCCAGCATATTTGTGAAGCCTGGCAGGTGATTTGATCTGTCCACATTCATTCTCCCACACCCAGCCCCCTGTTCTACTCACTTTGCTGCAAACATTTGGGCAGCCAGGTTTGATTCACAGACCGGGACACAACTCACTGATGGATCCTTGTGGTGACCAGGCTGTCCTCGATAGAGTGGGGAGCCCAGCAGAAGAACACCTGACCTGATGCATTGTGAGGTGGGAAGATTTCCCTGGATGATGGTGGAAGCTCAGGGAAGAATGGATTTCCAGCCTGCCTCCTCTTCAGACACCCAGTGGAGATTGGGCCGAACCGGGTAGCAGCAGCTGCCAAATACCCACTTTGTGATGCAGAATTTTGGCTCCTCCTCTTCCTGCAGGAGCATCCCACGGGGCACATATCCCACACTCCTAGCATTGCTGATGTAGGATGAAGTAGCACCCATAGCAGCTGCTGCAGGGCTAGCTTGTACCTATTAGACACAGCCCTGAGCAGGGGACTAGCTGGAGCCACACCCCTGCAGGAGGTGGTCGCTGCATGCAGGTGCCTGTACCCATGCTCTGCTTCCTGGGATGGAGTGAAGGAGAGACAGGGCCAGTCACCACTTCCTCCCCACTTCCTGTGACCCATGGGGAAAGCAATCCCTCTGCTGCCCCGGGAACAGGGTGTCCCCATCCCACGCACGGGGCATGCAGCGGGGTTGGGGATTGGGCCATGCATCCTCACACTTGCTGGGGTCATGGCCAAACTGGCCCTGAGCAAGCAGCAGCTGTCTCAGCTCAAGCATCAGAGGAGCCCGGTAATGTTAACAAAAAAGGACTGCCCAAGCTTTTCTGGGTGGTGCCAAGAAACCATCCTCTCCTCTCCCTGCTGCTTGGCAATTTCAACCCCTGTGATCAAGTTACACTTTTAGGGTGAGAAATTTACTTGGTAGAATAAACAAAAGCTGCGATTCTGCTGCCAGGGGACTCAAAGGTTAGCTCTGCTGTGAAACAGCTCACCAGAGTGCCCCTGAACTCCCCTCCAGCTCAGGTGTTTTAGACACAAAGGTTTTATACCATTGCAAGCTATTGGAGTCACTCCTGATTTACATCAGAGTGAGTGAAAGCAGAATCTGGACCCTTTTGATCTAAATTAGTTTCCATGAATAAAACCAACCGGGAAAGGCAATTATTGTTCAAAGAATCATAGGGTTGTTTTAAGGAGTTGCACAATTAGCTGCCTAATTTTCAAACACACTGATTGCCACTGCACACGCAAATCCAATATCAACCTGCCCCACAGCAGGTTAGATGTCCCTTAGATGTTCAAATACCCCACAGATTCATGCACTGGTGCCATAATTTTACCCAAAGATTTTCCATGCAATCGCGTGCCAAGTCTTTAGAAATTCAAGCACCCTTGGTTTAAATAGTGAATGAATATTAATTTCAATTATTTTTCAGTTAAGTTGTAAATAACGTGGACCGTTAAGTCAGACCTTTGGTGTTATGTTCTAGTATATTGTAGTTTATATTTATATGAAGTGTATATTTAACTACTGCAGTCTCCCACGTACTGCACTCCATTGAATGCTGAGCTCTGTTCACAGACTCATTGTCACGAAACTGGTCTACAGACAGATTTTGTATTGGAATAAATATTTTGGTTAGGGAGTTGAGTTTTTAACTGACATATTTACACCAGCACAACCCCTAGTATGGAGGCAGATATACTGGTATAAATGGTGGTGTATCTTACTCTCCTGCCTATATGGGAATCGCTATAAACAGTATAAAAGCACCTGTCTAGCAATATAACTGCGCCCACACTACAGGGATTGTACCACTTTAACTATAACAGTATAGTTAGAGCAGGACATCTTTTGTGTGTAGACAAAGCCTTGAGCTCTTAGACAGACTATGGATATGTCTACAAGAAGCTGGGATGGAGCTTCCCAATGCAGGTAGTCAGAAATAGACTACTAAAAATAGCAGTATGGCCTGACAGCATGGGTTGGCTGCCTAAGAACAACCCAACTCCACCCGTGGGTATGTACTTGGGTGGCCTGTGAACAAATATTAATATAAAAATTTAGAATAGCGACAAAGTCTAGTAAACATTAGAAACACTGATTGAATTTAGGCATGCCATGTACTATATTAAGTGTACAGCACAATGCACAATACACTAATATTTTGCATTTCTTCAGCACTTCCCATCCCAAGGTCTCAAAAGCACATGAATCCAGCTTCCCAGCATTCCTGTGAAGTAGGTCAATGCCTGTCCTCAGAGACAGCAGCTCCCTATTGTCCTTCTCTGGTAGTTCTAATGGAATGGACAAGATGCCATAAATAAGGTGCTCCTATTTGCCCTCTCATAATACAAGAACTAGGAGACACACGATGACATCAAAAGCCCAAGCCAATGAGAAATGGAAACAATTTTGCATGATGCCTACTGATGTTACTGTGACAAAATAGTGTTGAATCCAAGAGCTTACAAGGATTAGATATTTATATCAACAATAAGAATATCCATAGTTACATTAGATAGGATGAAAACATGAGAGGGGATTATCTGAGCCATCATATTTCAAAGCATACACCAAGACTATTGTCAAAGCTAGGGTACTGGGTTAGAGGGATCACAGGTCTGATCTGATGCAGCAGTTGCTGTGTTGCTTTAGCCACTGCTGTGTTGCTTTGGGAAAACAAGAAACTCCATGAGATTCTCTCCTACTATCCCCAAGACCCCAGGACTGAGAAACACTGGACAATAGCTTGGAGAAGATTAACAGGAGGACACTGCTTCACAAATGGCAGAAGCCACTGTGGCCCAACACTTACCCAGCACCCAGAACCAATGGCCCTTGCTACTCTGTTCACCTTCCATCATGCCACTGTTTTCTTTCTCCAGCCCAAACCATCTCTTCTGGTGCATTAGTGTCCATGATGGACATCAGAAGTCCATTCCACATCCGGCTGCAGTGCTCTAGAGCTATGCCCCTGTTTCGTGGCTGGCCACCCTGCACTGAGCTGGCCTGTGAAATGCTGTAGAAGCAGGGCGGAAAGGCAGGAGAAATGGACAATGGGATGTGGCTGCTGGTGACGCTGTATGTGCTCCCTATGGCCTGGAATTTCCTCTCCCTAAGCAACAAACAAACCTGGGGGTGGGAGTAGGATGGTGGGAAGATCAAGGTATTTTCCCTCTCATCCTATTGTGAAGAAGAGAGGACTGGATCTATTAAAGACACCTAAGAACATAAGAACGGCCATAGTGGGTCAGACCAGTGGTCCCTCTAGCCCAATATCCTGTCTTCCGACAGTGGCCAATGCCAGGTGCTTCAGAAGTAATGAACAGAACAGAGCGATTATCAAGTGATCCATCCCCTGTCATCCAGTCCTAGCATCTAGCAGTCAGAGGTTTAGGGACACTCAGAGCATAGGGCTGCATCCCTGACCATCTTGTCTAATAGTCATTGATGGACCTAGCATCCAGGAACTTATCTAACATTTTTTTTAAGCTAGTTATACTTTTGGCCTTCTCAACATCCCCTGGCAATGAGTTCCATAGTTTGGTTGTGCATTGTGTGAAGAAATACTTGTATTTGTTTTATACCTGCTGCCTATTAATTTCATCAGGTGATGCCTAGCTCTTGTGTTATATGAAGAGGTAAATAACACTTCCCTATTCATTGTCTCTGCACCATTCATTATTTTATAGATAGTGTGACAAAGTTCCTCCTCTACCTTGGTGGGTCCTGTGCTTATTGGCAGATTTTCTCACCTCAGTGATCTTCCCCACAGTCTGGATCAATTCCTCCTGTGTCTGATCAGGAGTTGGGAGGTTTGGGGGGAACCCGGGCCAGCCCTCTACTCTGGGTTCCAGCCCAGGGCCCTGTGGATCGCAGCTGTCTATAGTGCCTCCTGTAACAGCTGCATGACAGCTACAACTCCCTGGGTTACTTCCCTATGGCCTCCTCCAAACACCTTCTTTATCCTCACCACAGGACCTTCCTCCTGGTGTCTGATAACGCTTGTACTCTTTAGTCCTCCAGCAGCACACCCTCTCACTCTCAACTCCTGGTGCCTCTTGCTCCCAGCTCCTCACATGCACTTCCTCTCCTCTGGCTCCTCCCTACCTGACTGGAGTGAGCTCCTTTTTAAACCCAGGTGCCCTGATTAGCCTGCCTTGATTGGCTGCAGGTGTTCTAATCAGCCTGTCTGCCTTAATTGGTTCTAGCAGGTTCCTGATTACTCTAGTGCAGCCCCTGCTCTGGTCACTCAGGGAACAGAAAACTACTCATCCAGTGACCAGTATATTTGCCCTCTACCAGACTCCTGTACCCCACTGGCCTGGGTCTGTCACAATAGCTATCAGATCCCCTTAGTCATCTCTTTTCTAAGATGAACTGTCCCAGTCTTAGTCCAAGTATGGAGGTTGTTCCACATCCCTAATCATTTTTGTTGCCCTTCTCTGTACTTTTTCCAATTCTAATATATCTTTTTTGAGATGGGGCAACCAGAACTGTACGCAGTATTCAATGTGTGGGCATACAATGGATTTATATGGTGGCATTATATTTCCTGGTTTATTACCATCCCTTTCCTAAAGGTTCCTGGTATGGTTAGCTTTGAGTGCTGCTGCACAGTGAGGGGATGTTTTTAGAGAACTATCCAGGATGACTCCCATATCTCTTCCTTGAGCAGTAACCGCTGATTTAGACTCCATCATTTTCTATGTATATTTGGGATTATGTTTTCCAATGTGCATTGCTTTGCCCTTACCTACACTGAATTTCATCTGCCATTTTGTTGCCTAGACACCGAACATTGAGAGATCCCTTTGCAACTCTTCGCATTGAGCTTTGGACTTAATTATCTTGAGTGATTCTGTATTGTCTGCAGATTTTACCACCTTGCTGTTACACAGCCCTCGTTACCATCTGATCTGAGCCCCTCACAGTGTTGAGTGGGTTTATCCTCACAAGTGCCCCGCTGAGGTAGGGAATAGCTGTTATCCGCATTGTAGAGATACAGAACTGAGGCACAGAGTGACCTGCCCAAGGTCACACAGGACATGTGAGGCAGCACAAAAAATTGAACCCAGGTCTTCAGCTGGCACCCAAAGCATCTTGCCAACTGGGAAGCCAGGTGGAGAGTTATTTCTCATTCTAGACCTGCTACAGGAGAGAGGAATCTGACAGGCACCTGCTTCCCCTTTCCACTGCTGCCCCAAGGGAATAATTGGCATTGAGTTGCTTCTCCCTGTGGATCAGGCTGGGCTGTCAGTTGTTTGTGTGTTTGAGGCAGGCCCTGACAGCTCCAAACGGAGCACATTCCAGCCTGCCCAGTCACAGGGCATCTCCCAGGGCTCCTTCGGCAAGATCACCTCAGCAAGGTCAGCTCCTAGCTTGCAACTGAGAGAGACCCTGTCACAACCGCTCACAGCTTCTCCCGTGTTGGTCCTGGCATGTGCAAGGGCTCCTGGTGGAAGTTGGTCATGTTCTTTGTATGTGCCATGTCAGAAGCAATAGACATCATGCTCCTCAGCGATGACAAGACTGTGGGACCTAGGGTGGGAATTGGCCTTCGGGCTTCTGCTTCGCATGGGATTTCAAAGGCATTCACACAACATATGAAATACCTTCCTAGGAGGAGAAAATGCAGCCAGGAACCACAGCACCCCTGAGAGCTATGCCTTACAGAGAAAGGGCGCAGACCGAGCTAAGGCTGCAGGCTGACACTCGCAGCACCTGGGTTCCAGGCCTCAGTTAGGCCTTGTATGAACTAAGCCTCAACATGCGAAGTAGGCAATAGCTCCCCTTTCAATCCTGTCCCACCAGTAGGTGTTCTTGCCAGTTTCTCTGCTCCAAAGCCAGCTACCCTGGACTGGAAGAATAGGAACTGAAAAGATCAAGGCTAAGTGGCCCTAGCAAAGCAGAACCCGTACAGGGACCAGAAGAGGAGGAAGTGCCACAGGTCAAGAATATGGGGGCAGGGGTAGAACTGTGTCAGGGATGCTTGGGCTCCTTTCCAGCCTGCACTTTTATGATTATTATTTATTTGCATTACTGTAGCATCCAGGAGCAGGACCCCATCCAGTCAGAGCCAGCAATCCCTCATTTTCACAAGCTCTAAATTCACAGTCAGAAGGAAAATACCTCTAGAAAAAGATTTTCCAGAGTGAATTAAATCAAACCAAATACACCACAGAAAAAGGTGGTGCTGAGACCGCGAATGGTTTCATTTGCAGTTCAATAGTGCCCTCTGGACTCAGCTGAGTGAACTGCATACATCAGCCCACACCAAGCAATCTCAGGGCTGCCTTAAACCAGACCAATTCTGTTGACTTGTGGGGAATAAAGACAACTTCCACATGGGAACAATCACGGTGACCTTCCAACCCCATCAGGCAGAGCTACAGGCCTCAGAGACAAAGTCATAGTTGAAGATCCCTTGGATTTACCTTAGCCTCCTTTTCTGACATTTAATCATGCCAAAGAGAGACACAGATCTCTGGTTGTAATGAGTTGTTTACAGTATTCTCAACAGGAGATGTGTGTACACAAACCTACATGGAAAGACTAAGAAACATAACTATGTTACAAGGAAAAGAAGTACTGTACCCATACTGTCTTCTGTCTTGCTTAACTAGCAGCCTGGAACAAACAATAGGTAGTAAAACGTCCTGACAAGTAACGCTCAACCAGAAGCTCCAGTGAAGAGGGTGGATCCTTGCCAGGAAATTTGGAGCTGGCACAGTTCAGCCATTTTTGGGTGAAAAACACATGCTTTTCCCATTCGAGACAAATCCTTGCAACCTATGAAACAAGAGAGGACCCAAGCTGCGACATTACATGGAAATAGTTCCCCATCCACCTTTTCAACAGGCAGCTGGTTGGATAGGAGACGTTTAGGAGAATTTGGAAATCTTGCACTCAGCATCTGCAGTGAGTTGGGTGCAAAACATGTCAAGTGCATACTTAAGGACAGATAGATTCTATTCGGCGTAGGTTCTACCAGGCGTATTGCTGTAGTATCCAGATATACTGCCCAGGTGTGAGTAGCAGATTGCACCTAGAAATTAGAATCCTCAGAATGGCTCCTCACAGGCCAGCACCTGCTTTTCAAGTTTTGTAGAAGACCCAGAATCTCCTCCTCCAATATGATCAGAACTAGGAGCCAGAAGATCATCTTTTGGGCCATCCGCAGCCTCTTTGCCACACTGGTTTAACTATTCACTAAAAGAACAGCTTACTTACAATAAATGCAGACTTAGAGATTTCTGGGATCTCTCCAGTAACAATCAATATAAAGTCTATAAACAATAGCCAATAATGTTAGTCTAAAATAACCGAGTGGAGAGATTAGGGAGCGGTGGGTATCTACCTTGCTCCATGAAATGATCTCATTTCTGCATGTAATGCTGTGCTAACACACAGAATACTAGTCAATGGCACTGCATGTGGTCTAACATTCCCCCTCAATCAGGATTCCTCCTAAAGGGAACTGACTCCCACAAAATCTTCTCTCCTGCCCCTGTATCGCACTGGGGAGCTGACACAGGACATCACAGCTGGACTGCAGGAATGTGTGAGGGTGTGACTGTCACATGAGGCTAGGCAGCCCTGGGAAAAGCAAACCTCATCCCATCCTCCAGTGGGAACGGTAGGCTGGAAATGGAGAGACCAGGCTGCTGGAGATCCATGTCTCTGACATAAGACTAATCATTGCAGGGGGCAGTTTAGCTCTGTGTTTCTATTATACTGCTCTAAGACTATGTAGATCTGCAGCTGGCTACCAGGACATTTCTAATTCCCAGAGATGCTAACCAGGATCTAGGTATCTGAGCAGCATTGAGTCAAATTGCTTTTATGGCTACATCCAATTTCTATTTACCTTTTTCCCTCAGATGCAGTAATACAGATTGAGTTCTTCTTTTAACCACTTTTTCTAGACCAAATAATAATTAGTCAGATGTCATTCCTAAAACATTTCAGGGGTAGGAAGAAATCAAGCTGAAAAAAAAATTGTTTCAAGTAAGATGGAATTTCAGTAAACAAAAACAAAAAAAACACATTAGAAATGAGATATCAGATGGCATCAATTTTAACAAGGCAAGCTTTTCCGAACCTTTCACATCTTTGCATGGTTCAATATATATAACTAACTTTTTAAACATTAGTAGTGCCTAGAGAGCTCAGTCAGGATCTGAGCCCATTGTGGTAAGGGCTGTACAAAATACATCATTAGGCTTGGTCTGCACTTAAAAGTTTTGCCACTATCCCTATAATCTTTAGAAATGTGAGAAATAAATCACATGCCAAGCCAACATAGCTGTGCTGGCAAAACCCAAGCGTAGATTCAGTTACATTAGCAAAAAAGTGCTTTTGCCGGATAGCTTATTCCATTCGGGGAACTGCTGCTATAAGTTATACCAGCAAAATAACTCTTTTGCAAGCAAAAGCAGTCTCTCCACTGGAGGGTTTGCCAGTATAGCTCTAATGGTATATATATACCAGCAATCCCTGTTAGCGTACACAAGTCCTAAGAGACAGTTGTGACGGGTTGGATCACAGAAACCCCCTTCGGGCTGCCAACTTATGTGCCAAGACTACTTCTGTCCCTGCTTTTCCTGCCAGCTTGGGACTTCAGCACCCTGTCTTGTTGAGCCAGACACGCCAGTCTGCTCCAACATAGACCCAGGGTCTCAACCAGGTGCCCCAAAGCTGCAGACTTAACTGAAAGGAACTTAAGAAGTGTTCCTGTCTTTAACACTCAGATGCCCAACTCCCAATGGGGTCCAAACCCCAAATAAATCCATTTTACCCTATATAAAACTTATACAGGGTAAACTCATAAATTGTTCTCCCTCTATAACACTGATAGAAAGATATGCACAGCTGTTTGCTCCGTCAGGTATTAACACATACTCTGGGTTAATTAATAAGTATAAAGTGATTTTATTAAATACAGAAAGTAGGATTTAAGTGGTTCCAAGTAATAGCAGACAGATCAAAGTGAATTACTGAGCAAAATAAAATAAAACAAAACACATACTAGTCTAAACCTAATACAGTAAGAAAACTGAATACAGAAAATCTCACCCTCAGAGATGTTTCAATAAGCTTCTATCACAGACTGGATGACTTGGTAGTCTGGACACAATCCTTTCCCTTGGTTCCAGCTCAGGTGGTAGCTAGGGGATTTCTCATGATTGCAGCCTCCTTTGTTCTGTTCCACAGACTTATATACCTTTTGCATAAAGTGGGAATCTTTTGTCCCTCTCTAGGTTCCCACCCCCTCCTTCTCAATGGAAAAGCAGCAGATTAAAGATGGATTCCAGTTCAGGTGACATGATCACATGTCAGTGTAAGACTTTATTACCCACTTGCCAGCACACACATATACAGGAAGACTTACAAGTAAAACAGAGTCATCTGCAGTCAATTGTCCTGGTTAATGGGAGCCATCAAGATTCCAAACCACCATTAATAGCCCACACTTTGCATAATTACAATAGGCCTTTAGAGTTATATTTCATATTTCCAGTTTCAGATACAAGAGTGATACATTTATGCAAATAGGATGACCACACTCAGTAGATTATACGCTTTGTAATGATACCTTACAGGAAGCATATTTTAATTACATTATATTCACACTCATCAGCATACTTTCATAAAATCATATAGACTGCAACATCACAACACTATCTGCCCTGGAGAACTTACAGCCTACATAGACAAGACAAACAGTGGGAAAAAAGAATTGGTATCCCCTTTTATAGATGGAGTCCACCCTTGTGGAGTCAGGTACGTTAAGCCCTGATTGAGCAAAGCACTTAAGCACATGCTTGAACTAAAAGTACCTACTTAAGTACTTTAGGGCATCAGTTAGTATTTTGTATGAGGGGAAAAAAACTTTAAATAAATTGCTCCACAGAGTTTAAAATCTACATCAATTACAGTGTAAACGTGAGGGGGGGAAAAAGAAGATTATCCCCATTTTACAGGTTGGAAACAGAGAAATTAAGGGCTTGTCTACATATAGAAATTTACCAGCCTAATTATACTGCTACAATTATACTGATATAATTATGCCAGTAAATTTCCCAGAGTAGACAAGTCATAAGGCAGTGATTTTCAAAGCTATCTAGAGGATTGGACAGACAGTTAAAGTCAACAGGAACCGAGTTTTCAAATCAGTTCTGAAACTCAGCCTGAGTGACTTGTCTGAGGTCACACAGGGTCTAGTGCAGAACCAAATCCTGAAACCCAATCTCCTGGGTGCAAGCCCAGTGCAATGATTGGCTCAGATAACCTTACAGAGAACATTCACACTTTTTTCTTTAAGTGTAGTATTGGTGAAAAAAAAACAGCCTGACAGACCTGGAGAGTGAAGTCTTGTCTGACTGCCCACATAACAAGCAGGTACAGTATTGACATGAGAGCAGGTTGGAGACATTTTGACAGAACCATGTACTGTTGCAGTATGCGGTTCTGCTAAAATAGAAACACTGTGAAATCTGAGTAATTTTGCCAGCATTTTGTTTCAGTAGTTGTCATAAACAGATAGTAGGAGTTAATAGAACAGAAGTATTTTATATCTCTTTTGACTGTAAAGGGTTAATAAGTTCAGTAAGCCTGGCTGTCACCTGACCAGAGGACCCAATCAGGGACAGGATACTTCAAATTTGAGGGAGGGAAGTTTTTTGTGTGTGCTGTTAGATTTGGTTGTTGTTCTCTCTGGTTTTGAGCTGACGACAGCCAAGCAACCAGGTCTCTCTCGCATCTCTCTGATACAGGCTCTTATAAGTTCAAATAGTAAGTACTAGGTAGATAAGGCGAGTTAGGCTTATGTTTGTTTTCTTTATTTGCAATGTGTGCATTTGGCTGAGACGAAGTTCAATTGTGATATTTGGCTGGAAGGAGTTAAAATTTGTATTTTGCTGAAAGGATTTTAAGGTTGTACTTGTATACTTAGGCTGGGAGGGTATTCCCAGTGCTATAAGCTGAAATACCATGTATAATAATTCCACCTTAAATCCTAAACAGATACATTTTTTACTGTTTTTTCCTTCTTTAATTAAAAAGCTTTTCTTGTTTAAGAGAACCGATTGTTTTTAATTCTGGTGAGACCCAGGGGACTGGGTCTGGATCCACCAGGATTGGTGGGGGAAAGGAGGGAAGGGGAGAGAAAGATTAATTTCTTCTGTGTTAGGATTACTTTCTCTCTCAGAGAGAGTCTGGGAGGGGGAAAGAGAAGAAGGAGGAAGGTGAATTTTCCTCTCTGTTTTAAGATTCAAGGAGTTTGAATCAACAGTGATCTTCCAAGGTAACCCAGGAGGGGAGCCTGGAAGAGGATAACCGTAGGGGGAAATGTGTTACTTTCCTTTGTGTAGACGACTCACGAAGGATCTGGGTCTTGGGATCCGGAGCCCATGGGGCAAGGTTTTGGGGAGGGGACGCAGAGTGTACCAGGCACTGGAATTCCTGGTTGGTGGCAGCGCTACAAGTACTAAGCTGGTAATTGAGCTTAGAGGAATTCATGCTGGTACCCCATCTTTTGAACGCTAAGGTTCAGAGTGGGGAATTATACCATGACAGTAGTGAATCAGAAAACAGTTCTGACACCCTTGAAACATCTGTCCGATGGTTTCTGTGCCTTCCCCAGTCCCTCACAGCTGTTTGGGGTATTTTGGTATCTGATTCAGTTTCCTCCAATCCCTTCAATAATTGCTGTGTCTGGTGGTTTCCTGTTTTGACCCCAGACCTCCAGCCAGATCATTCAGTAGTGTAATAGAGGATAAATGGAGTTTACCCACTTTTCATCTAAGGAAAAAATGGTTACTTACCTTTCTGTAACTGTTGTTCTTCAAGATGTGTTCCTCATATCTATTCCAGTTAGGTGTGTGCATGCACCACTTGCACGGATGTCAGAAACTTTTACCCTAGCAGCTACCCGTCGGGCTGGCCAGGGAGCCCCCTGGAGTGGCACTGAAATGATCATCTATATAAGCCCCTGCCGGACCAATCCCCCTTCAGTTCCTTCTTGATGGCTACTCCAGCAGAGGGGAAGGTGGGGGGGAATGGAATAGATACGAGCAACACATCTCGAAGAACAACAGTTACAGAAAGATAAGTAACCATTTTTTCTTCATCAAGTGTTTCTCATATCAATTCGTTAGGTGACTCCCAAGCCTTACCTTGGAGGTGGGGTCAGAGTCAAGGAACCGCAGATTGAAGGATCGCTCTGCCAAAGGTTGCATCCTCCCAAGACTGCTGGATGATGGCATAGTGGGACATGAAGGTATGAACTGAGGTCCACATGGCAGCCCAATAGATTTCCTGGGGAGGAATGTGTGCCAGAAAGGCAGCTGATGATGCCTGAGCTCTCGTGGAGTGAGCCGTAACAGCAGGCAGAGGGATGTTTGCCAGGTTGTAGCAAGCACGAATGCACCTGGTGATCCAGAACGATATTCGTTGAGAGGAGACCAGGGCGCCTTTCACCCGCTCCGCAATGGCGACAAACAACTGGGTTGTTTTACGAAAGGACTTTCTCCAGTCTATATAGAAGGCAAGTGCCCTTCTGACATCGAGAGAATGCAGGGGCTGTTCACATAGGTCAGAATGCGGTTTCGGGTAGAAAACCGGTAGGAAGATATCTTGGCTCACGTGGAAGCGGGACACGACCTTTTGTAGAAAGGCCAGGTGAGGTCTTAGTTGCACTTTGTCTTTGTGAAAGATGGTATAGGGCAGGTCACAGGTGAGAGCCCATAGTTCAGAGACCGGGCATGCGGAAGTAATGGCCACTAGGAAGGAGAACTTCCAGGAGAGGTAGAGAAGATAACAGGTGGCCAGCGGCTCGAAAGGGGGGCCCATAGGGCAGGAGAGGACCAAGTTGAGGTCCCATGCAGGCACAGGTGGCTTCGTTGGAGGATGGATTTCTCCAGGCCTTGGAGAAAACGCCACACGACCGGATGTGCAAACACTGAATGCCCCATCACGCCTGGGTGGAATGCAGAAAAGGCCGCAAGGTGGACCTTAAGGGATCCATAGGCTAGGTACTGTCTTTTAGGGACATCAAGTAGTCCAAAATGCAGGCAATGGAAGTGTGGAGTGGGTGCACCTGCCGCTGAGCGCACCAGCTGGAAAACCTCTTCCATTTAGCCTCACAGGTAAGCCTAGTCGACGGCTTGTGACTTTCTAGAAGGACTTGCCGTACCGAGTCCGAACAGGCCCGTTCAGCTTGGTCCAGCCACCGATCCTCCAGGCTGTGAGATGGAGCGACTGGAGGTCTGAGTGAAGGAGACAACCATGGTTCTGGGATATGAGGTCAGGGTCGAGAGGAAGACATAGGGGAGCCTGGATTGACAGGTCCAGCAGAGTCAGGTACCAACACTGGCATGGCCAGGCAGGGGCTACCAGTATTACATGTGCCTTTTCCCAGCGGATCTTGAGGAGCACCCTGTGAACCAGCGGGAATGATAGGAAGGCATACATCAACTGTCCTGACCAAGTGATTTGGAAGGTGTCCACTAACGAGCCTGGGCTGTGACACCGGAAGGAGCAGAAGGCTGGGCACTTTCTGTTGGTCCACGAAGCGACCAAGTTGATTTGGGGAAACCCCCAGGTGTGGAAAATGGAATGGATGACATCAGGGAGAATGGACCATTAGGGAGTCAGAAAATGCCTGCTCAAAGTATCCGCCAGGACGTTCTGGACACCCGGCAGGTACGAGCCCTGAAGGTTGATGGAGTGGGCTAAGCAGAAGTCCCACAGAGAGAGGGCTTCTTGGCAGAGCGGCGATGGCCGGGCTCCATCTTGCTTGTTCAGGTAGAATATGGCTGTGGTGTTGTCCATTAGGACCGCTATGCAGTGACCTCGCAAGTGAGGAAGAAAGGCTTGGCAGGCAAGGCGGATTGCCCTGAGCTCTCTGACATTGATGTGCAGCGACAGCTCGCTCTCGTGCCATAAGCCCTGCGTTGTCAGGCTGCCGAGGTGGGCTCTCCATCCCACCGCAGACGCATCTGTAACTAGAGTCAGAGTGGGCTGGGGGGGATGATATGGGACTCCAGCACCCATCATCTGAGGGTCCAGCCACCACTGCAGGGAGTCGAGTGTGTACTTCGGGACTGCGAGGACCATGTCTAGGCTGTCGTGTCCCGGTCGGTAGGCAGACGCCAGCCACGCCTGAAGCGGCCTAAGCCTGAGCCTGGCAAGTTGCACAACGTATGTGCAGGACGCCATGTGATCCAGCAGCTTGAGACGCTGCCTTGCTGTAATGGTCGGAAACTTGCAGAGGCTGGTAATTATGCCTGCTGCAGCCGCCGTGTCTCCGGAAGGAAGGCTCTGGCTTGGTTTGTGTCCAGGACCACTCCTATAAACGCTATTATTTGAGTAGGGGTGAGGACGGACTTGTTGAGGTTTACCATGATGCCCAAGTGAGTGAATGTGTCCAGGAGTAGACGTACCTGCGACTGCACATGATGATGAGACTGGCCCCAGGTACGGGAGGACGCGTACGTGGTGTCGGCAGAGGAAAGCAGCCATGACTGCCATGCACTTGGTAAAGACACAGGGGGCTGTGCACAAGCCAAACAGGAGGGCTGTGAATTAATAGTGCATCTTGCCCACCACAAAGCAGAGGAAACATCTGTGAGGTGGGACAATCGAAATGTGAAAGTAAGTGTCTTTCATATCGAGGGCGGCATACCAGTCTCCCGGTTCCATTGAAGGGATGATGGTGGCTAAGGAGACCATACGGAAACTCAGACTGACAATGTACTTGTTGAGCTCCCTGAGGTCCAGAATAGGTCTTAGGCCTTCCTTTGCCTTGGGCACAAGGAAGTAAAGGGAGTAGAAACCCTTGCCCCTGAACTCCTGAGGAACTTCCTCCACTGCCCCTAGGGCGAGGGGGGATTGAACCTCCTGAATGAGGAGTTTCTCGTGAGAAGGGTCCCTCAAGGAGGACGGGGAGGGGGGTGGATGACTGTCCTGGGTGAGAACTGGTAGTCCATCCTCTGGCGCACCTTCAGAATGGGCGCTTAGGGCCCGGGGGTGGCTTAGACTGTCCTTGGCCTTGACCAGAGGAAGGACAAGACAGCCTATGTCAGGAGTATCTGTTCCTCCGACGAGAAGGGTCCTGTCTCTGTCTTGGAGGGAAAGGATGCTGCTGAGTAGTCTGTGGCCTAAAGGGCTTCCTCTGCGTAACCGGGGTATGCATACCTAAGGACTTAATGGTATTTCTGGTGTCCTTTAAGGTATGCAGGCGGGAGTCAGTCTGAACTGCAAACAAGCCCTGGCCATTGAAAGGGAGGTCCTGGATGGTATGCTGGACCTCAGGTGGGAGGCCGGAGGACTGAAGCCAGGCACTCCACCGCATAGCGATTCCCAACGCCAGGGTACACGCAGCCGTATCCACCGCATTGAGGGAACCCTGGAGGGAAGTCCTAGCAACCAGCTTACCCTCCTCAGCAATGGCCTCCAGTTCCGTACAAGCATCTGCCGGGAGAAGATCTTGGAACTTAAGGACCGCAGACCAAGAATTCAAATTGTACCTGCTGAGGATCGCCAGCTGCTTAGCAATTCGCAGCAAGAGACCCCCAGTGGAATAAACTTTCTCCCAAAAAGGACCAGCCGTTTCGTGTCTTTTGATTTGGGAGCAGGCCCCTGCAGGTCCTGTCTCTCCCTAGCATTTACCAAATCTCCCACCAGCAAACATGGGGCAGGGTGAGTAAACAGATATTCATAACCCCTGATGGGGACAAAAGTACTTTTGCTCCACTCCCGTATCTGTAGGGGGAATGGAGGCCGGGGTTTGCCAGAGGGACTTTGCATTGTTTTGTATAGTTTTGTCATGAGAAGGGCCACCCTGGAGGGCCCTTCTGGACCTAGAATGTCCACCATGGATTCCTCATTCTCCACAAACCTCCTCAATTTAGAGGTTCATATTAAGGGCCTGTCATAAACAGATAGTTAAGGGTTAATGTTTCTTTTACCTGTAAGGGGTTAACAAACTCAGTGAACCTGGCTGACACCTGACCAAAGGACCAATCGGGGGACAAGATACTTTCAAATCTTGGTGGAGAGAAGTCTTTGTTTGTGCTGTTTGTTTTGTTCTTTGTTCTGTCTTGGAGCTAAGAGGGGCCAGACGTGCAACCAGATCTTTCTCCAATCTTTCTGAAACAGTCTCTCATGTTCAAAATAGTAAGTACTAGGTAGAAGACGGATTAGTCTTTATGGTTGTTTTCTTTATTTGCAAATGTGTATTTTGCTGGAAGGATATTTTACCTCTGTTTGCTGTAACTTCTACTTAGGCTAGGGGGGATGGAGTCCCTCTAGTCTATGTATAATCTTAGACCCTGTAAACATTTTCCATCTTGGTTTTACAGAGATAATTTTTACTTTTTTTCTTTCTTTAATTAAAAGCTCTTTTTTTTTAAGAATCTGATTGATTTTCCTTGTGTAAGACTCAAGAGGATTGGGTCTGGACTCAACAGGGATTGGTGGGGGAAAAGAAAGGGAGGGAAAGGTTAATTCCTCTCTGTTTTAGGATCCAAGGAGTTTGGATCAGTGTACCTCTCAGGGAAAGTCTGGGAGGGGGAACGGGGAGGGAAAGGTTAATTCCTCTCTGTTTTAGGATCCAAGGAGTTTGGATCACTATATCTCTCAGGGTAACCCAGGGAGGGAAAGTCTGGGAGGGGGGAAAGGAGGGGAAATGGTTTATTTCCTTTTGTTTTAAGACCCAAGGGGTTTGGGTCTTGGGTCCCCAGGGAAGATTTTGGGGAGACAGGGAGTGTACCAGAGCTATCAGATCTAAGCTAGAAATTAAGCTTAGAAGGGTACATGCAGGTCCTCACTTTCTGAACGCTAAAGTTCAAAGTGGGAATAATACCTTGACAAGCCCACTCACTTCAACAGCTCCCGGAGGACCCTAAAGTCCATAGGGGGTGGTCCAGAGGTGGACGTGCCAGCCACAGCCTCATCAAGTGAAGATGAGGATGACTCCACCGGCAGGACAGGTGCGGATGGAACATCCTGATCAGACATGGGTGGCTCCTTCTGGGGAGCTGGAGTAGCCTCTGTCAGAGGCGCTGGAACTACAGTTTGATCTGTGTCAGGAGGGCGGCAGCTAAGGGTTGCCTCAGGAGGCCTGCTGCTCGAGCGAGATAGTGGCTGGGCAACTGGGAGAGTGCCCTGGGCTTGACAGTATGCCCAGGGAGTCCAAAATTGCCACTGGGGTTGCCAGTGGGTTGCTGGGGGGACTTGACTGAGGCTTCCTGGGCCAGAGTGAGGAATGTCCAAGACCCCAGATGCCCTCTCTGACCTGCCAGAAGGAGATCTAGACCATGACGGCCAAAGGGGGGGCCGGTGCGTGAGTGGATCAACGCAGGCACCAAGTCTCTTGGCAGATTTGGGTCATGCAGTGATCGGCACCGTGAGGCTGATCGTGACTGCGATCAGTGCCACGATGGCGAGTGGTGCTGTGATGGCGACCGGTGCCAGGACACTGAGCGGTGCCGGTGTGGAGAGCAGTGCCGTGAAATGGAGTGGTGCTGCGACCGGGAGCAATGTCGAGCCAGAGAACGGTGCCACCGTGGTGATCGCTGACCCAGAGATCGGGAACCCGCAGCATGTCGGACCAAACAGTGCCGCGAGGTCACAGATCGAGATCTGGACCTCAAGCAGGACCATGAATGCTCAGTCAAAAACAACCTCGAGGGTGAGCGGCTCCGAGGTTCAAGACTGCGGGACCAGCGCTGCAAGCCATACCAGTGCCATGAGTCAGACCGAGACCTGTGACAGTGCCGGGACTCAGAACGGCACCGGGACTCCAAGCGGGGCTGAGATGCTGGCCCTGGAGCTGGCGGCCAGAACATCTCTGGTTTACCTTTGGATGGTACAAGGACCTGAACTGGGCTGGTGTTGGAGCCAGAGGCACCGGAGCCATCATCTCTATTAAGCCTCTCACCAACTCGAAGGTGTCCAGTGTGGAAGGAAGAATGATCTCTTCCACTTGCACCGTCTCCTGTGGAGGGATGGTCTGAAGAGATCGAGGCATAGTGACTTGATCAGAGGTCTGTCCAGGGTCTTGCACCATCGGGCCCGTGACAACTGTCTCAATTCTACGAGAAGGTCCTCCCATAGCTTGCTTCTTGGCAACAACCAGGGAATGAGAGCGGTGCCAAGGTGAGCGTTTTTGCGGCCCGGGAGAACGTCGGTCCCGAGAAGAGCGCAGGATCTTCTGCAGTGCTGGAGCCGGTACCGCCGGAAGGGCACTCCGCACCGAGGCGCTCAGGCCCTTGTCTTGAGATGGCCGCAGGCCCAACTCCATGAGGAGTTGCTTAAGATGGACCTCCCTCTCCTTACAGTTCGAGGTTTGAACGCTTTACAAATCTTGCACTTATCTGCTTGATGGCCCTCCCCCAGCCACCTGAGACAGGAATTGTGGGGGTCAGAATACTGTGTAAGGGAGCTGTGCCATCAGAACTGCTATTTCCCCTATTCTTCTAGGCGAGGTAATTGCAATAAGCAAACTTGTTTTCCTTTAGAAGTGTGTTAATGAACAGGTGGCCATAGGTTTCAAGGGGGGCCTAGTCAGCCCTTTCAGCACCTGGTTTAGGTCCCAAAAGGGGGCAGAAAGTCAAGACTGAGGGAAGAGGTTTGTTATTCCCTTAAGGAACATCTCAGTGGCTGGGTGCAAGAGTACAATTACCTGGGGTTTGCAGAACCCAAAACAGTGGTAACTTAACTGTCTCTCTCCAGGCAGTGTCAGGAATAAGTCAATGGGAACACAGCACTTCCACCTGATAAATGATTGATACAAGAAAACCTAATCTTACCTAAAACTACTATTTATTAGATATTAAGCACACACACACACACACACAATAAGTTTAAGACATCCCAGATATAGTTACCCATAGTCTGAGTTAGTTTCAAATGATCATCAGCTGGGCTTCCAGGGGCCCTCTTTCCATTCAGCTTAAACATCAGCTCCTTGCTCTATGAAAAGCTCCCTCCGACTGCTCTGAGATATTTACTTTTACACAAACTTTTACAGCTAACTCTAATAAAGCACATAATCTATAGTGACTCCTAGTGGGATAGCATAACACCTCTACTGGGTCACCAATTCTCCTAATTTCAACAAACTACTCATTATCTCAAAACATTTCAGTTGTTTTGGCTAGAAATACAATATATGTCGAGGTACCTAAAACCAAAGTCGCTACTCACTCTTCCATAACTTGCTGTCCCATCCTGATTAGCAAACTGTAAATGTGCACTTGTCTGACCTTGTCTCACAAATGTTTAAGATTACTCCTAGCTGTGATGTTTGATTTTCAGCTGGCAGTGGCTGAACACACAAAATGGCTGACTACAGTGCTGTCAAGTTCTGAAGTACAGGCAGGAATGTCAAATTCTGGGGTAACAGTACTAAGTACCCTTCTGCAGTTTGGTGAAATGCTGTAACTGCTGCTAAGTGGACCCTGAAAGAGCTCAGGGATAACCCCGATCTTTTAAGGGTCAGGGCATATTACAGAATATGTGGAAGAGTCGTTGACACTGGAGAGATTTGATGGAACTTGCACTGAATCTGGAATCGAGGCCATTTCTGCGGTTAAGTGCACCATGTGAAGGACTTTCTGCTGTGCAGTAGAACCTCTTGTGCTTCCTGTAAACACGAGCTGTCTGGGTTCTGAAACCACATAGGAACTATGCTTTGAGGCAGAAGATCCCCAAGTTGGGATGTGTGATGTGCCCCTTGTCCTGAGAGAGAGAGACACACACACAGACATGTGGAGTGGCCAGAGGGAAGATCGGAAGACACATTGCGAGCTGTATCAGATAAGAGCACCCGCTCTGCCTTGGCCACCGTGGGAGCAATCAGAATTTCATGAGCTCCATCTCTCTATCTTTATCAGGACCGCCAGCAGAAGGGGAAATGGAGGGAAAGCATAAAGAAGGTCCTTGTCCCACAGGAGGAAGAGGGCACCACCCAGAGTGCCTTCCAATCCCTGCCCTGGAACAGTATTGTGAACACTTCTTGTTCTGGTAAGTGGCAAACGGATCTGTGGACTGTGTTCCCCACCATGTGAACAAGTCATGAAATATTGGCGGGTGCATATCTCACATGTGGTCATTCAGAAATGTGTGACTGAACCTGTCCACTACCACATTCTACATGCCCGAGAGGTAAGGTGTGGATAAGGTGACCTTCTGAGAGATGCACCAGATCCATACTTTCATTGCCTCCATGCATAGAGAGGGAGATCTTCTTCCTGTCTGGCAGTTGATAGAATACATGCAGATTATGTTGCCCGTCACAATCTTTATATGTGATCCTGTTATCAGCGGGAGGAATTGGGTGAAGGTGTTCCTGACTGCTCTCAGCTTGAGACTGATGTGCAGAGATCTCCCCACCGGCGACCATTTGCCTTGCATTGTGAGACAGTTTAAATGCGCACCCCATCCTATGAGGGATGCGTCGGTGGTAACACATGACAAAGGTATCACCTGTAAGAAATAGATCCTTTTGCCTGCATTGGCTGGGTTCTTCCATCTATAAAGGGAGTTCCTGATCCTGGTAGGCAGTGACAGTGGTTTTACCAGACTGTCCCTGTTCAGTCCATAAACAGAGCTGAACCACAGCTGTAGGCATCGGGTGTGAAGTCTGGCATGCAGAATCACTGCCATTCCGGCTGCTATATGCCCAGCGCCATCCTTACCCATACACAAAGTACGCAGCTGCGTGGGTCAACAAATTTCCTGGTGCCCCGTGCAGCTGCGTGCTGCTCCAGCTGTTCCCCAGGGCTCCCACACCTGCTCCACCTCACCCCGCCTCTTCCCACTCCAGCCCTGCCCCTACTCCTCTGAGGACTCCAGACGCGGTCAGGCCTGCACTCATTGATGAGTAAAGTGACCCGGCCCCAGCCTGCTCCACTCCCCTGGCTCCCAGCCATGCCACCAGCAAGTGCTGGGGGGCAGTCCCCCCCTCCCCCGAAGCCTGGGAGCCAAGGGAGCAGAGCAGGCTGGGGCCGGATCACTCCACTTCCTGCAAGAAGGGGCCACTTCCCCTCCCCTCTATTCTCCTTGGAGGCCTGGGGCCTCACACAGCCCCATAGGGCACAGAAATGGCTAGGGAAGGCCCTATATATGCTCTAAGAACTGGAGGCAGATTCTGGCTGGCACTTGAGGGCTGCACTGAGCTGTGTCTATAAGCAATACCACGGATAGAAACCTGTTCTGAGGTAGGAAGCCTTTGGCCTGTAGCGCATCTAGGTTGGTCCCTATGAAGTCTAGGTGCTACATTGGTGTGGGGGTTGACTTCTGGGAACTGATCTGCAGGCCCAGCTCTGTGAACAAGTGTGTCGTGTCTTCAGTCACTCGATAAGCCTTCTGAAGTGACTAGGCGCTGAGAAGGCAAATCATCCAGGTAAGGGTAGATTATCCCTTGTGATCGTAGGTGGGCGGCCACCACTGAGAGAACTTTGGAAAATTCTTTGGGCCGATGAAAGTCTAAGGGGGAGGACCCTGTACTGGCAGTGGACATGCCTCAGAGTGAACCTGAGAAAAATAGTGGTCTGAGAGTCAGTAGTATTGAGATGTGAAAGGAGTCATCTTACAGGTCGAGGGCCGAAAACCAGTCTCCCAGTTCCAGTGATAGGATGATCATTGATAAGGTGACCATCTTGAATTTCTGAACTTTGACAAACTTAATGAGAGCTCTAAGGTTCTGGGTGGGTCTCCAATCTCCCTTCCTTTTGAGTATTAAGCAGTAACAAGAGTAGAACCCCTTGCATCATAGATGTTGAGGTACTGATTCTATGGCTCCTAACTGCAGAAGTCGATCTATCTCCTGCTGTAGCAGACTTTTGTGAGAAGGTTCCCTGAAGAGGAACAAGGAAGGGTATTGTGGACGGGACAGGCAAGTGAAGTGGATGAAATAACTGGAACTGACAATATCTAGGACTCATCTGTCTGACTTTGTGCGCTCCCAGACACTGCAGAACGCTGCCAAACAGTGATCAAATGGATACGTGTAACAGATAGTTGCAGGAAGTGGTCTCACAACACCTTGACCTGCCTGTCAAAAGCGATGCTTAGGGGCAGGCAGTTGGGTCGAGGACTGGGAAGCTGACAGCTTACATTTCAAAAACTTTCCCTTTTTCCACTGGGCCTCATAGTGCTCTGGTGTCTAGAATCTCAGTGACCTGAGAGCAGCTCTGGAATCTTTCAAAAGTGTGAAGAGACATCAGTCTTCTCAGCGAAGAGCTTCACCACCTCAAAGGGGAGGTCCTCCACTGTGGTCTTGTTGGGATTTGGCGGTTCCCAGTGAGTCTGATGCTGGGTAGAAATCATGGGACTTCGATCCAATGCGATTCAATTCAATTCAATAAAGCTTTATTCAACATGTGCACAAAGAAGCCCCTGGTACAAAGAATCAGGCAGAGTCCCTCCCAGCAAGAAGCCCCTCCCCTTGCTACTTTATAGCAAGCACATGGTGCTTATATAACAAGTTATATAACAACTTACTTAACATGAACCTCTAACCAATCAGAGTTAAACAAACCCATATATGCTAACATGCTCATAGTGCTCCAGTCCACATGCTGAGCTCACACCCCTCCTCGTGGCCTTCTCCAGAATGTTCCTAGGCTGGTGAGCCACAGCATGCTTCCCTATGCATAAGCACCCTGTAAACCACATTTTATCTAAAATAAACACAACCATACCCTCCTTCAGCTCCCCCATTTGGTTTTGGGGCTAAGAACAATTCTTAGACGCCACTAACACCACTTCCTTGTATTTATTAGGACCAATAATTAGCTTTATTAATGCTTAACTATAATTTTAGGAACAAAATAAACTAATACATAATATTTACAAATAAAATAATAAGTCCTCATGCCATTGTGAGAACACAACCCAAATCCATTTCTATTTGTTTTTGTTTTTACAATGGCAAACCCTTTTATCCACTGAATCACTGTAACTGCCCTACCACTTTTCATAATATTTCTTTTAAAAGGCTTAACACAATAGGAAGAACTAGATATTTAAGCAAGACTTGCCTGCCAAAGTTAACCACTCACATCCACACCAGATAGTGGAGTCCTTCCTCACTGCTATATCATCCATTAAATTACATTACATGCACCATTAAGTCAGGTCCCAACATTTGAGATAAGGCTTGTCCTGACTTCAGGTTTTCCATACACAAAACCCATCCTTCCAGGATGGAACATTGGTCCCGTGGGAAAGCCATATAATTATCTCCGGCCCTTATGTTACACAGGCATCTGTGATATGCAAATGGAAGTGGGTGCCCTGGCTGAGCCTCCAGTTCAGGAATTACCACCCCTCCAAGGATGTGATGACCATCTCAACATACCCCTGTTATCGATAGGGACCACTCCCCTGCCACCATCCAAGGTGAAGACATTCCGTTCTCGAGAACCGCAGCTCTTATCCAACATGGCACTTGTGGCACGAGTGAGTCTCCTAGCAGGGCTGCAACTTTCATGTTGAACACCAGGATGTTACCATGCCAGGATGATAACACAATTTTTCCACATGCCTAGACCAATCCTTGCTCATACATTTTAGTAGTTCTTAATAGATGGCTGAGTACAGCAGTGAGGACCTGACCAACCGTTGCTGAGTTAAGGTAATATCTAACTTGATTAGACGTGAACCCCACTCTTACCACAGTAAACTGTCATTCCTGCTACTAACAAATTTTAACCCAGTCCCTAGTATTAGATTTGAGTGATGGCATTTACAACTGATCCAGTGGCTCCTCCCCAGGTAATTACATCAATAAAACACTGAGAACTACTGCAGCATTATTAAGATGACACTGCTTAAATACACTTTCAAGTTTTAGAAACCACTTAAACAATTAGTAGACTACAAAATTTTTACATTAATTTTAAACTGGAAATATCAGATGCAAACACTTAACAATATTAAGAATGGCTTTCCAGGAGTCCATAGAGTAAATAGGGATTATTGTTCCCCATGTGAGGTCTCTCCCTCCCTTGTATACTTTTACACGTGACAGGTGCACCCAAACTGGAATTCCAGTGACCCGGGCTGCTGAAGGAGTTACTAAGAGAACCGTGTGAGGCCAGTCCAGGCTGGTTCAAATGTTCATTTTCCTATAGGCTTTCACCATCACCTGATCACCAGGCTGCACCTCACATATGTCCTCTTCGCCGGCCTTTGAGTCTGGTTCAGTTCGGGGGTCCTGTGAGACACACTGCGATAACAATTTGCAATATTTAACAAGCTGGTCACCCATGACATACAATTCCCCCCTCCAATGCACACAGATTTCCTGGCGTCCTCATCGCCGCCCTGTCAGCATCTCAAAAGGAGATAAGGAATGTGGATTAGTAGGACTGGCTCTCATAGACATGAGAACCACTTGTAGGTTGGTGACCCAGTCTTTTCCTGTAACAGAAAACATCTGTTTGGTTAATTTGTTTTAATGGTTCGGTTAGCTCTCTCTACTAATCCGAACTTTGGGGATGGTAGGGACAGTGGAATTTCTGTTTGATTCCTAGTGCCCTACATACAGTTTTTCATCACCTTTCCTGTAAAATGAGTACCTTGGTCACTATCAATGAAGCATGGAAGTCCCCATCGGGGAATTATTTCAGTCATCAATATTTTAGCTACATCAGCTGCAGTGGCCTTGGCCACTGGGAAAGCTTCTACCCATTTAGTAAAGTGATCCATGATCACCAGAACATATTCTTTCCCTCTGCACCTTGGCAGGGGACCAATGAAATCTATTTGTAACTGCTCAAAGGGCTGTGTTGGTCTTGGCTGATGTCGCATTCTCACTTTTACTGTGGGAGCAGAATTACATTGAGCGCATGTTACACACCTTCTCACATAATCATGCACGTTTGCATTAAGCTTAGGGTGCCACCAGGTGTTTGACATACGGTGAATCACCCTCCGTGCTCCATCATGTCCCAACATGTGATACACTTGTATCATAGTTCCCATTAGCACATTTGGTAGCACTAATGTGTTCCCTGGGACCTCTCCAAGTGTTATATCACACAGTTTGCCCCATTATCCATCCATAACCACTTCTCTGCCCTCGGTGCAGCGTGTTGAATGTCCTGTAATTCAAAAAAAGTTTGGGGTTTTTATGAGAGACTGTGTTGCAGCAATTAATTGGGTCTCTTTTACTTTCCATTGCTGCTTGTTTAGCTAGTTCATCTGCCCTTTGGTTCCCTTGCTATGAGATCTGTCCCTTTTGTATGGGCCTTCACTTTTATCACTGCTACTTCGGTAGGTTTCTGCATGGCTGCATGAAGTTTCTGCACTATCCCCCATTTTGTATTGGGGATCCTGTACTTGTCAGGAATCCTCGATTTACCCACAAGTTAAAGGTAATCATGTACAACCCCAAATGCGTATCTAGAATCAGTATATATGTTTATAGCATGACCTTCCGCAGCTTCACATGCTGCAATTAATGCCTGTAGTTCTGCTACTTGGGCCGATGCTCCAGGTAAACTGCCATGCGCCACCAGCTGCCCATCTTGAGTACAAAACGGCCCATCCTGTGTGTCGCTTGCCATTGACATAAAGGAAGAACCATCCACGTATAGGCAAGGGGCATCAGGTATTTTAGTTTCTTTTACCAATGGAAGGTCCGTGGGCTCTACCTTAAGGCAACAATGATGCGGGTGTCCCTCATCTGGGCTAGGCATGAGGGTGGCAGGGTTTAGAGATGATGCTCGTTGCAGATGTACTGAAGGCATTAGCAAACTCGTTTCCCATCGAGTCCATCTTGCCACATGGACTGCTGAAGATTTCTTTCCTGATAAAATAGCAAGGACAGTGTGAGGCACAACAATATTTACATCCTGTGCACCAATAAGTGGTAAGGCCTGATTTAGGGCCATAGAAGCTCCTTCTTGTATACTTTTACACGTGAAGGTGCACCCAAACTGGAATTCCAGTGACCCGGGCTGGCTGAAGGAGTTTACTAAGAGGAACCGTGTGAGACCATTCCAGCTGGTTCAAACGTTCGTTTCTAATAAGGCTTTTCACAATCACAATCAACGTCGATGGTTACGCCTATACTATTTGCTAAAAGAAACCCCTCCCCAATTGTCTACCTTAACAAACCCCATACCCCTCACTATTGAATTTTCCCTGTTTTTTGCATTTTCTTAATAAAGTTTATTTTGCACCCCACCTGTGTGGTAATTGCTCCCCAAGATCCCATATACCTGCTGGCAGGGACACTACTCATTTAGTAAAGTGATCCATGATCACCAGAACATATTCTTTCCCTCTGCACCTTGGCAGGGGACCAATGAAATCTATTTGTAACTGCTCGAAGGGCTGTGTTGGTCTTGGCTGATATCGCATTCTCACTTTTACTGTGGGAGCAGAATTACATTGAGTGCACGTTACACACCTTCTCACATAATCATGCAAGTTTGCATTAAGCTCAGGGTACCACCAGGTGTTTGACATACGGTGAATCACCCTCCGTGCTCCATCATGTCCCAACATGTGATACACTTGTATCATAGTTCCCATTAGCACATTTGGTAACACATTATCATCACTCAGTTTGCCCCCATTATCCATCCATAACCACTTCTCTGCCCTTGAAGCAGCGTGTTGAATGTCCTGTAATTCAAAAAAGTTTGGGGTTTTTATGAGGCTGTGTTGCAGCAATTAATTGGGTCTCTTTATTTTCCATTGCTGCTTGTTTAGCTAGTTCATCTGCCCTTCGGTTCCCCTTGCTATGAGGATCTGTCCCTTTTGTATAGGCCTTCACTTTTATCACTGCTACTTTAGTAGGTTTCTGCATGACTGCATGAAGTTTCTGCACTATCCCCCCATTTTGTATTGGGGATCCTGTACTTGTCAGGAATCCTCAATTTACCCACAAGTTAAGATAATCATGTACAACCCCAAATGCGTATTCTAGAATCAGTATATATGTTTATAGCATGACCTTCCACAGCTTTACATGCTGCAATTAATGCCTGTAGTTCTGCTACTTGGGCCGATGCTCCAGGTAAACTGCCATGCGCCACCAGCTGCCCATCTTGAGTACAAACAGCCCATCCTGTGTGTCGCTTGCCGTTGATATAGAAGGAAGAACCATCCACGTATATGCAAGGGGCATCAGGTACGTCAGTTTCTTTTACTAATGGAAGGTCCATGGGCTCTTCCTTAAGGCAACAATGATGCGGGTGTCCCTCATCTGGGCTAGGCATGAGGGTGGCAGGGTTTAGCGATGATGCTCATTGCAGATGTACTGAAGGCATTAGCAAGCTCGTTTTCCATCGAGTCCATCTTGCCACATGGACTGCCGAAGATGTCTTTCTTGATAAAATAGCAAGGACAGCGTGAGGCACAACAATATTTACATCCTGTGCACCAACAAGTGGTAAGGCCTGATTTAGAGCCATAGAAGCTCCTTCCACTGCCTGGAGGCATGGTGGCATTGCTTGAGTGACAGCATTTAGTTTAGAAGAGTAGTATGCTACAGGGCGCTGTTTATCCCCATGTTTTTGCGTTAACACTGCTGCCATATGTCCCTCACTGACATGCGTGTACAATGTAAAAGGCATTAGTGGATTAGGAAGTCCCAACCCTGGGGCAGTACTTAGCCTCTGTTTCAATGTGGTAAATGCCTGTTCACATTCAAGTGTCCATTCAATTGCATCATGTGGTCCACCAGCACCCTTCAGGAGATTATTAAGGGGCTGGACAATTTTTGAATAATTTTGGATTTGAGTTTGGCAGAAATTGAATAGCCCCAAAACTTTCCTCACTCCCCTGACTGTAATCGGTCGTGGACATGCATTAATAGCCTCAATGTGGTCAACAGTTAAACGTTTGTACCCCTTGGATATTAGATACCCCAGATCGGATACTTCCTCCTTTGCAATCTTAGCTTTTCTAGCATTAAATTTTACCCCACTGTCTGCCAAGTGTTGCAGGACCACTTCTAAGTCTTTCATGTGCGTTTGGCAATCTGATGAGGAGACAAGAAGATCAACAACATACTGTACAACACAAGAAGTCATGTCTGGCAGCTTTGCCAGCACATCAACTAACACTCTACGAAACAAATTAGGTTAGTTATGAAAACCCTGACTTAGGCGAGTAAAGGTATATTGCTTTCCTTTAATAGTAAATGCAAACCAAAATTGACTGTCAGGGTGCACAGGAACAGACTAAAAGCCATTGCTAATGTCCAAGGCTGAAAATACTACATATCATTAGAAGCAGGTAAGCCTCCCTCTACCATCCACTCCTGTACCTTTTCCCAGAAAGGTAGGTTTGGGTTATTAAGCTGCAAAGATGGCAACTCTTTTAACATACTCTGCAAATCAGATGAGCTTATAGGAGTGTGCTCTAGACGACTAACAATAGCAGGGCCCCCTTCCCCTTGAGTAGGATTAGGAACAATGTGCACTCTCACTAGAGCCATGAAACTAGACTGATAGCCCCATGTTCCACGTGTAGGGTCCAAAGGTGCTGAGGGACAAGATCTCTTTCCCTGCAAGTCTGCTTCTTTATACTTTTTTGCTTCTGCTTGCAGTTTTTCTACCTCTGCTTCTAACTCTCCTACCCTTCCTTTTAGCATATCACTCTTTCTAACCAGCTGTTCATAATCAACAATTAAACACATACCAGCCATTTCACCCTTCTCTTTGCTGTTTTTTAACCTTGTACACCAACAGGCAACATAATAGGGATGTTTAGTTGGATAATCATCATGTATTGGATATCCTTGTTTCAATGCCTTGTCATACTGAGACAGGACAGATTTTACAGCCAACAACCTTACATCTACACTGAGGACATCATCTTCCTCAGATAAATATTGTGGTTTATGCACAAAATCAATTTTGCCTGCCTGTAATGGGGGGTGGTCATCCTTTATTTTAATCATACAGCCAAAATATCTCCACAAGAAAGCTAATAAACTTACAACTACAATAGTTATAAAAGCACTAACCATATACTCTTCATATTGTGGATCATTATATCCCTTCATCTTTCCAAATTTATAACTACAATTCTGTTTACAGACTAGCAAAAATTTATTCCAATAAAACACACCGGACTGAAATGCTCAATCAGCAGATTAATCCTTTTTCCAATTTATTTGATCTGCACAATTACAATGGCCAATTAGGAGATCTGGGCCAGCCAACACATTAGCTAGAGGCACTTATGGCTATACTGCCCCTACACTAACTGTTGGTCCTTACAGCCTCTATGATTTCCCACTTGAACAGCACTTAGTCAGAGGAACTTACAGCTTAGCCAGCCCCCACACTAAGTACAATGTCTTAAGACTGCAACAAACCACCTGAATTCCCCAGAACCTAGACTTGCTTACTACAAAAGGTATGAGAGTCACCAGTCAAGTCAGAGACACACAACCAAATAAAAAATGAACAATCTCACCCTTTAATTTGATTGTAGGTCGTGATCCTGAAGGATATTTCAAACCCTGCTCGCTGCGCCAAGAAACTATTGGGATTTGGTGGTTCCCAGTGAGTCTGATGCTGGGTAGAAATCATGGGACTTCGATCCAATGCGATTCAATTCAATAAAGCTTTATTCAACATCTGCACAAAGAGAGCCTCTGGCACAAAGAATCAGGCAGAGTCCCTCCCAGCAAGGAACCCCTCCCCTTGCTACTTTATAGCACATAGTGCTTATATAACAAGTTACATAACAACTTACATAAAATGAACCTCTAACCAATCACATGCTCATAGTGCTCCAGTCCACATGCTGAGCTCACACCCCTCCCCGTGGCCTTCTCCAGAATGTTCCTAGGCTGGTGAGCTACAGCATGCTTCCCTATGCATAAGCACCCTGTAAACCACATTTTATCTAAAATAAACACAACCATACCCTTCAGTCTGCACCTCCTTTAGAAATCCTGAGAGGTGAAGCGATGACACCCGTGTCATCACCACAGCCATGGAGATGGTCCTGGCAGCCATGGTGGTGGCAGCAAGGGCCAACTGGAAAAATGTTTTTGCCACCAGTTTCCCTTCCTGGATGATAGCCTTGAAGGAATTCCAGGAGCTCTCTGGCAGCTTATCAATAAAGTCATGTAGCTCTTTATAATTCGTGTAGTCATACTTCGCTATGAGCGCCTGGTAATTGGCAACTCAAAACTGTAAGGTGGCCGAGAAGTATACCTTCCTACCAAAGAGATTGAGGCATTTCAAATCTCTGTTCTATGGTGTCGGCCGCAAATGGTGCTGTTGGCCATGAGAGTTCACAGTATTCACCATGATGGAATTGGGTGGTGTGTGGGTGAATAGGAAGTCTGAGCATAGGTGCTGACTCCATGGGTGCTCCGGGGCTGGAGCACCCACAGGGAAAAATTAGTGGGTGCTCTGCAGCAAAGCTCCCCTCCCCCCTACCCCACCTCCTTCTCCCCCCCGAGCGCACTGCATCCCCGCTCCTCTGCCTACCTTCCAACGTTTCCCACCCAGACGTCATCAAACAGCTGTTTGCACGCTCGTGGGGAGGAGTGGGAACATGGCACACTCGGGAGGAGGCAGGGCCAGGGATCTGGGGAAGTTGGAATGGGGGCAGGGAAGGAGTGGGAAGAGGTGGTGTGGGGTCTCATGATGCGGGGGTCAAGCACTCACAGAAAAGAGGGGAAGTTGGCACTTTAACTCTGAGTCCTCTGCGGGGAAATAATATTTTTTGTCCTCCCACTTGCATGTCAGGGCCAGGGTTTCACACATCGTCTTAGCTGGGTCTAGGATTGTCTTGTTGATTGGGAGGGCAATTTTTGAGGTAGAGGAGGGCTGGGGATATCGATGAGCTGGTGGTACGTATATAATGGTATGCAGAGGGTGTCCGCCATGCTCTTTGCCAGTTCTTGGAACAAGCATAAGTCATCCACCATGGAAGGTGGTTACAGCACGACTGCTTTGTCCTGCAAAGAAGACGACATGGCCTTAGGTGCGACCTCTTCCTCTGTGTCCACCTCTTGCTCCTCTGTTTCTCGGGCTTCTGAGGCTTGCAATGCTGTGGCTGAGGGAGCATGCCTGGGAAGTTCTCAGGAGATGCTCGGTGCCCTCAAGGCAGGCTGTCGATGTGCCACCCAGGAGTCCCACTATAGCCACTGCAGTGGCATAGAGCCTGGCAGAGGTGCCCATGGATTCATAGATTCATAGACTCTAGGACTGGAAGGGACCTTGAGAGGTCATCGAGTCCAGTCCCCTGCCCTCATGGCAGGACCAAATACTGTCTAGACCATCCCTGATAGACATTTATCTAACCTACTCTTAAATATCTCCAGAGATGGAGATTCCACAACCTCCCTAGCACCAATCTCCGGTCCAACACCCTGCAGTAGGAACTTTCCTAAAGGTTCCAACCTAAATCGTCGCTTGCTGCAGTTTATGCCATTGCTTCTTGTTCATCTCTAGAACTAAGGTAAAAGTTTCTCTCCTCCTCGGACGACTTTAGATACTGAAAACGCTATATTCCCTCTCAGTCTTCTCTTTCCAAACTAATCATGCCAAATTTTTTCACCGCTTTCATAGTCCATGGTTCTCTCAAAACATTTAATCATCTTGTTGCTGCTTCTTCTGACCCTCTCTCAATTTCCAATCTGTCTTGAAATCGCGGTGCCCGAACTGTGACACAATACTCCTAGTTGAGGGCCCTAACCATGCAGAGTAAGCTGAAGAATGATTTCCATGTGCTAGTTTACACACACCTAGTTAACCTGTCTCCACAAGAACAGTTTCCTTTTTCCACAGATAGTCACACGTTGACTCCAATATTTAGCTTGTGTCCACTATGACTCCTCAGAGTTCTGTCTTCGCATACTCCTTCCCTAAGACAGTCTCTTTCCATTCTGTATGTGTGAAACTGTTGTTCCTTGCCTACAGCTGAGCACTTTGCATTTGTCTTTGTTGACTTCATTCCAGTTTACCTCAGACCATAGTTCTCAAATTGTCAGATCATATTTGAATTTGAACGCCTGTCCTACCAAGGAGTTTGCAATCCTCCAGTCTTGGTATCGTCCACAAACTTATACGCGTATTCTACCGACAATCTAAGTCTGTGAATGATGAATACTGAACAGAGCCGTCCAAAACAGACCCTGCAGACCATTGGTTAACCCTTTCCAGCAGGATTGGGAGCCATTACTAACTATCTCAGGAGTACGGTTATCAGCCACTTACTGCCCCCCTTACTAGTAGCCATCTAAATTGTATTGCCTCGTTATCGATAAGGATATATCGAGACCATATCAAAGCTTTATAAAGAGTCTAGGTTATACCACATCACGCTTCTCCCCAACCCAAGGCTCGTTTCTATCAAAGAACAGCGATTCAATGGTTTGACATGATTTGTTCTTACTAAATCCATGTGGCTATTCCTATCACCTACCATCTTCAATGTGTTTGCAGATGATTTCATTATAATTACTTGGCTCCATTATCTTCCCTGGCACGAAGCGAACTCACTGTCTGTAGTCTCTGGGTTGTTTTGTATTTTCCTTTTTATAGACTGGCACTATATTTGCCTTTTCATCTTCTGGGAATCTCTCCCCATCTCCCATGACTTTCAAAGGATATACTAGAGAGTAAGATACTCCTCTATTAACTCCTTGAGGTATTCTAGGACTGCATTTCATCAGGGCCCCGGTGATTGCAGCATCTAACTTTTCTAAGTGATTTTTAACTCTGATTTGTTTTTTTTATTTAACTCTTCTAACCTATCCCTTCCCATAGCATTCCTTGTGTTAGACATTCCTTCAGCTTCTCAGTGAAGACCAAACAAGAAGTCATTAAGCAGCTCTGCATTTCAGTTTCTGTTACTGTGTCTCCTCCTCACTGAGCAGGGCTACCCGCTCCTTGGTCTTCTTTTGCCCTAACTATTTGATCGAAATGTCTTCTTGTTTCCGCCTTACTTCCATACTAGTTGAGCCTCTATTTGATGCCTTTGCCTTTCTAATCTTGCCCTGGGCATTCCTGGTTATTTGCCGTATAATCATCTTTGTATCTGACCTAGTTTCCATTTTTATGACTCTTTTTATTTGTAGGTCATGCAAGTTCTCTGCGTTAGCCAAGCGGTGGTCTTTTCCACATTTCTATATTTCCTACCATGCGATTAGCTTGCTTTTTGGGCCCTTAATGTTCCTTTGAAAAACTGCCAACCTCCTCAGTTGTTTTCCCTCAGTTTGATTCCATGGGACCTTACTATCACTCTTAAAGCTACTCAAAATCACCTTCTAGAAATCCATGGTCTCTATTTTGCTTGTACTCCCTTCTCGCCCTGTCGTTAGATTGCACTCTATGATTCAATGAATCACTCACCCAAGCTCCTTCTCTTTCATTCATCAGCGAGTTCTCACCTATTTGTTCAAAATCAAGTCTAGAACAGCTTCTCCTGTAGCATTTTTCAACCTTCAGAGATAACAAAGTTGTCTGCAATGCGTCCGAGAAAACTATTGATATCTAGTTGATGGTGTTCATTTTCCCAACATATTCCGGATAGTTTCAAGCAAATTTGGTGGTGATGGGGGATCTTCGATGATTTGTTAGTTGTTTATAAAGCCTCAATCCTGTTAGGTGGCCGTATAGATTCCTAGCACAGCACATCACCTGTTTTTTCCCTCTATATCCAACCCAGAGACTCTCAACACTTCTGTTTCCTAAGTCCATCTCACATCAGTCCAGTGTGTACAATGTTAATGATAAAGGCAACACCCTCCTTTTCCCGGCTGTTCCTTCTAAGCAAACTATACCCATCACACCAACATATTCCAATCATGTGTATTATTCATCCAAGTTCAGGTGATGCAACAATGTCCTACGTCTATTTATTTATTGCACTTGCAGTTCTTCCTGCTATTACCCATCACTTCGCGCGCTTTGTAATATTGGCATCTAAGACTACTGGTTGATCTTGCCTCCAGTTTTTGCCCTGACCTTCCTTTCTCTCTGCCATTTAGAGCCCCGCTCCTCTTTTTCTACCATCATACCAGTCTTCATTCTTCCCCACTTACTGTGGCTTGCTCACCTGTCCGCGAACCTAGTTTAAACCCTCCTCACTAGGATTGTCGAGTCTGTGTGCAAATAGGGGTCTTCCCTCCTCGAAAGGTGAACGCCATCTCTGCTAGCAGTCCTTCCTCAAATAGCATCCCGGTCCAGAATCCCAAGCCCTCCTAGTGACGACCACTTCGCAGCCAGGATCCACCTTCATGATGCATCTGTCTTCTGCCGCCCCTACCTTTGACAGGAAGAATCGAAGAGAATACACCTGCGCTCCAAACTCCTTCACTCGTACTCGTCAGAGCCCTGTAGTCATCTTGATGCACTCAACATGCACACCTCGCAGTATCTGATGACCGTCACAGATGTCGGGCGCCATTGTATACATTACTGAACCCTTTTATTGCGTGCCTATGGAGCCTGAGAGGAGTACTGAGAAACACTTCCGAATGTGCTGTTCGATCCCTCTCTTGACATCGCAGGGGCATGCAAAGTGTGGAAATGATTGGCCATCAGGGCCAGTGAATCAGATGTTCACAGGAAGCCTGGAAACAAGCAGGGCAGGTAAGCTTGGGAGGGCGTGTGCATGAGGAGAGCTCCAGGAGGCACGGCGCGGCCCAGTTCCAGTCCAGCCTCGGTGTGCGAGCGGCCTCCTCCGGCCTGGCCCCCCGGCCCTGGCCAAATGCCCCCGAGCCCAGTCCTGGCCCGGCCGAGCTGCGCTGCTCGCCTGCTGGCGGTCCGGTCCCGGCTGAGCAGCTGCAGCTCGGCTGGCTCAGGCCCTGCGCACCAGTCCCGGCCATGGCTCCAGGCAGCACGGTAAGGTGCAGCAGCAGGGAGGGGTGTTGGGAGAGGAAGGAGAGTTTGGGGAGTTGTGAGGGGGTGAAGGGTCAGGGCAGTCAGAGGAGAACAGGGGATTGAATGGGCAAGGGTCCGGGTGCAGTCAGAAAGGAGCAGGATTGGATGGGCGGCAGTCAGGGGAAGGGTTCCAGGGGCAGTCTTCGAGGACAAAGAAGGAATCGGTGGATGAGGCAGGGTCCGGGGCATCAGGAATAAGAGGAGGGGTTGGATGGGGCGGCAGGGGGAAGTCAGGGGACAGGGGAGGGGTGGGCATCAAGAACTTTAGGTGAGGTTAACATGCATCTGCATACATTACACAATGTATATAACATATAATTTTGTTATTATTTATATAGTTATGGAAAGTAAATAATACATGGAAGAAATGAAAGGAGTTTTTTTACGTGCTTTTTTTTTTTTTTAAGTCATTCCTGCCGAGGCCCCGCCAAAAATGCTTGAATTGGGCCCCACACTTCCTAAAGCAGGCCCTATTGGCCGTGGCTTGGTGCCGTGATCTCAGTACCAAGGAACAGAGACTCAGGCACTTCCAGCATGGCCCGGTCACTGACTTGGTGGAATTCAGCCAGTACCGTCTGTTCCAGGGCCCGTGCCACGGAAGATGGGGACCTCACCCGTACCGATTTCTCCAGTGTTGGATGAGCCAATGCCGCTGGTGGTACCCATGTCAGTTCATATACCAGAAGCATCTTAGGACATTTGCCCTTATCTTTTTGTGGGCCTATCAACAGTACTGGACACCGACAGTTGCCATGAGGAGTGGGTGCCAGACAGTCTCAATGCTGACAACATCGAGGATACCAAAAGAGATGGTGATCGCTTTCGGCTATCCCTGGGCTTGCTGAGGGGACTTTCCCGCTCTCCTTTTTGACTTGTGAGAGGAGTCCACAGACCGTTTCTTTGACCCACTATCCTCTGAAGTCAAAGGCTGAGGGGAAGACTCATGTCCGCCAGAGGGCTGTGGTCAGAGAACCGCCTCCATAAAGATGATTTTCTGGCAGAGCTCTCTGCCCTTGTGGGATTTCGGTCAGAGCTGCTGGCAGAGGGAACACTTTTGTTGGATGTCGCCCTGCTGAGTCAGCAAAGGCACCGGGAGTGCTTGTCCGCAACCAAGATCACCTTGCTGCAAGTGCAACACTTGAAGCCCAGATAGCCAGGCATACCTTTGTCCAGGGTCAACACAAGAAGAAAGTCTTTTCTGTCTTGTTTTTACTTTTTTCTTTTTTGTTAAGGAAGAGCCAAACAAAATCAGAAGGCAAAAAGGTTTCTAAAAACTAAAGATTAACAACTGAAAAGGAGAGTTAACGATCTGCTAACAGATAGCTAAAGGCTTCATCTCTAGCCAGCGGTGGCTGAGAAGGAACTGAGGATGGTTAGTTTGTGCATGCTGGCTAGCCCTGGGGTGCAGTACAAGAAGAGAAGCACATGTGCAGGCCCAACGGACACTGGTGCCAAAGTTCTCCCGTCAGCAGCACAGGGACCAGGGCCATCCCTAGATATTCTGGGGCCCTACGCAGTACCCCTGAGGGTGGGGGTGGCGGGGCAGGCCTCTGCAGGGGAGGCAGGCGAGGAGCAGGACCCAGGCCTCCGTAGGGGGGAGAATGGGGAGGACTGACCCCAGGCCTCTGTAGGGGGGCAGGGTTAGCTTATGGGGGAACCACCCCCCAGCACTCACCAGTGGCGCGGCTGGGGCCATGTCACTGCACTCCCGCCACTGGTGACTGCAGCACCCTGGCCCTGCTGCAGAGCTCAAGGGAGTGGGGACGGGGCTGTGGTTGGGGACCTGGGGAAGAGCCAGAGCAGGGGCTGAAGCAGCACACAGCTGCACAGGGCACCAGGAAATTTGGGGCACCAAATTTCCTGGTGCCCTACGCAGCTGCACCCTTGGCATATGGGTAAGGACGGCACTGACAGGGACGCAGACACACCTCCAGTGGAGCACCCATAGGGACACTACTTGAAGAAGGGTCAATAATCCCAGCCCTCCCATGGGGACCTGACCCTTTTGCTCCAAAGTCCTTCCTAGCCCTTCTGCTGGGTATGGTAGAGGAACTCAGGCCTGCACATTCTTCTGGGTTCCAGTACAAGGGCTCTGAAGGGAGCAGCTCGAACCAGATCCTCATTCCCTTGCTACTTCCTACCTCGTCTCTTTGGTGGGCTTCTCCTCGACTCCTGCTCCAGAAGTCCAACTTCCTGGGATGCTTCTTGCCAGTCTGCTACTAGAGGAGTTGCCTCCCAGTAGCATCTCTGGCAGCCATCCCTGTCCTCTAGACTGCAGCCTTTTTATCTCCCCAGCTGGTACAAGTCTAGCAATCAGCCTCAGCTGATGAGATAATTAGTCTCTCTGTTAAATCCTTAGGGCATGTCTACACTGTGATTCAAGATCCGCAGCACAGCTGCAACTGGCCCAGCTCAGCTGAGTCAGGCTATGGGGCTGTTTAATCATGGTGTAGACATCAGTGCTTGGGCTGGAGCCTGGGATCACATTAAGTGTATAGTGTAGACAAGCCTCAGTCTTTTGTCCCACTACCTTGCCAAAACGTTGTCATAGTTGCAGAGCTGGTGCACCCCTTCAAGTGTCAGGCTTTGTGCCTTCGCCTCCCTGGAGTGGAACAGACAGTATCCCACCAGGTCCATTCGGCCTTCCTAAAATCTGGGGCTCTTCTCTTCAAGAGTCTGTGATGAGGAACAGAGTGACCAGACACCCTGTTTAAACGAAAGCATTGTTTAACCTTAACAGTGGGAACAAAGAAAACATTTAGAGATCAAAGGATTTCAAAACAGTCTGCATCTATCCTATCATCCCATCACGGTGCCCCAGGCAAGCCTAGCAGCTACCTGTGTCAGCCTGGTTTCCCTGAACAGCTCCCCAGCAACTGCCTCCCCACTGGAAAGAATCTCTTTTAATCCAGCCAGAGTATCTTTGTTTGTGTCTGTTCCTGGACTTTACCCAAACCAGTTTGCTATCTTTGCAGGATGCTGAGCTAGTCTCCTCGGAGCCAGTGGCTCTGGCCATTATCCTGAACCAACCCTCGAGTGTTTGCAAAGGAGTGGCTCATCTTGAGCTATTTTTCTTCCATTCCTGCTTTTTCTCCTTATAGCCCCCTATATTAAACTAATGCAATCCTACAATAGGCATACCAATAACCAGGTGATAAATAGAGCAGCCCCATGTCCCTCACAAATGTCTCAACTGCAAGCTACATGGACCTCTTCTAGGGTGACAGGGAAGTTCATTCTCCTTGTCCACTCAATCCTTTGTCTTCACTAATGAGATGCCACTTGTATTAATAGCATGAGTGTGTTAAACACTTGCCCTCTAAACCAGTGAACAACCTTCAGGCTATAACAACAAGGGTTGCCGATCCTCCAGGATTGTCCTGGAGTCTCCAGGAGTTGAAGATTAGTCTTTAATTAAAGATTGTCATATGACGAAACCTCCAGGAATACGTCCAACCAAAATTGGCAACCCTAGTAACAACCTGAGTTTGGATCCAAACCAACGACTGAGCAAAAAGCTCAATGTTCCATTATCATTCTCTCCAAGCCATCTAGTTGAGTTAGCACATTCTGCTTCACTGACTGTTGAAGCTGCCTTGGGTACACAACTGCCCTTGCTTCCTCAGCATCTGTAATATGAACAAGTTTAGGAGCATTAGCATCCATTTAATTTTCAGCACTTAGACTTCATAATTCTTCTCATTTTGTCACTCTTAATATTTATAAGACATCTGGCGAGTGATTGATTTTCCTTAGGACCCCTTGGTCATTCACATGTGCTTATCTCCAGCACATAGGGGGCAATCAATGGATTTATAGCAGCCAATAAAAGTTGTTACCAAAAGTACAGTTTCTTTTTTCTGTGCGCTAATTTCTAATAACTCTTATGCATGATAGCAATTACTGACAAAAGTCAGCCTCTGTTAATAGAGTTTATCTCAGTTCATCATATATCCTTTGTCTGTGGAAGCATTTTGACAAGCCTGGGGTTAATTAAAACCAAGAAGACAATAAAATACACCTAATCAAACATTACAGGTACAGAAATCAATTAGCAGATTTATGGCACTTCGGAGCATTCTATAATGTGCAGAATTCAAAGAAACTGTCAGTTCCATCTCCCCAAGACACTGTAATTGAATTTCTAATTGAAACTATTTTTCAATAGGTAACACAATCCAGCAAAGTTTCATTTGCATAAAAGTGGTGTCTGTAGAGGCCAGAGGAGTCTTCAAAAAAAAAACACATGAAGAAATCCCAAACTGGTTCCATTGTTACAGTAAATTATTATTATTATTATTTGCATATTCAAAATGTCCTAAAGTCATTTAGAATCGATAAAATGGCCGGCACTGGGCTGAGATGAAACTGGGATATGGCAGATTCCAGCAGAGAGATTTGAACTAGACTCTTCTAAAATAATCATGGTTTGGATCTCATTGCCCCAACAGGTTTACAGCAGGCCCGGAGGGAATCCTTGTAGCAGGGCTGTCTTGGGGCCCAGAATAGGGTGCTAGAGTTCAGGACTGATGTCTGTTGGCACTGCTGGATAGGGGATTTTTGTCCCATATCTGCATTGACCATGTCAAGATGCTGGTAAATGCTACTAGCCCCTTGGCTTCATAAGCACAGGAGTAAGTTCATTCAAGCTGGAAGGAGAGGTTAACAGTGTGAAGAATGTGATGCATCCACTGTCCAGGACTCAAAGCCTCTATTTGCCTCCTAAAAATCAAAACCACTTCCTGCACTTTCCCAAGTACCCACAGCCTCTCCTATCCATGTCTCCAACTTCCCCCCCAGCATGATCATGACTTCCCAATACAGAAAATGCACAGCATCCTGAAAACTTGGAGACAGGATACAATAAACAAACAGAAATAACTCGAACAACAGTCTACCAACCATGCTTTATTTTCATATTCATGGACTCTGTAGCAGAATTTCCCATTTGCTGCACCAAAGTGCCTAAGAAATCAAGATGTCTAGTGTTAGAGCTAAACAAATATTTAAAAAAAACCCAAACTCTTGTTTAAAAAATGGTCTTTATTTTAAAAAAAAATTGACTGTTTCTGTTCCACAAAATTAATTTTTTCTCTGAAACTTTTCAATAATAGTTTTGATTAAAGTTTCTAATTAAAAATAGGGAAACGTTTTGGGGAAAGGGATCATTCCAAGCTCAGAAAAAAAGGCAACAACTTCAAAAATGTTGAAGTTACTCTCCAGATGATGGCTAAGCCTCTGACTGCCAGATGCTGGGACACAGGATGGATCACTCGATAATTGCCCCATTCTGTTCATTCACCCTGAAGCATCTGGCATTGGCCACTGTCAGAAGACAGGATACTGAGCTAGATGGACCACTGGTCCAAGCCAATATGGTCAATCTTTTACATTTCTTACATTAATTTTTTCAATCAGCACTACCTGTTGAGGTTCATGGATTATTTAAATGTTAGCTTTGAACCCCACAGCTAGTATTTTAGGATTCTGTTCAAGAGTTATAGGCTTAACTCTCAGTACATATGATGTTCAATCCTTCTATCTTTTTGACCTAAATATGCATAAAAATTGCAACTTAAAAAACGAGCTTTGTCCCTCAGCCCTTTTCTTGGATAATTGGATGTTAATGATATCACAACCAAATTTCTCTCAGTTACTTACAAAGGTTCCAGTAGTGATGAGTCAATTCCCCCAAACACAGTAACCAAGAGAAAACAGTAGAAGGGGAAAATCAAAAATGGATGCCCCTTTTAGATCCATTATTGGGTGGTAGATGATCATTCTCAAATTCAGACAAGGGTCATGGATCTTTACTTTTAGTAGGCAGGGTCTGTGGTCAATCAGGGATCCAGTTGGAAAGGCTAGATTGGAGGTGAAGTGCCATTACTGAATGAAGTTCCCACAAGGGCAGGATTTGGTGGAGACAAATAGATTCCAAGGCCAGAAGGGACCATTGTGATCCTCCACTCTGATCTAGCACAGGCCCTGGAACTTCTCCAAAACAATTCCTTCAGCAGATCTTTTAGAAGAAACATCCAATCTGGATTTAAAAATTACAAGTGATGGAGAATCCACCATGACTCTTGTTCCAGATACCATCAGATGACCAGGCACACCGAAACCTGGGACTGGCTAGGGTATCCTGGTAAAATGCATGGCTGTGATTGATAGAAAACTACTAGTCTGGTCAGTTTTCCTGTAGTCTTTTAGCCCAAATGATTTTTACACACACATAATGCATCCCTGGGCAGTCTCAAGATATATCAACAGGAGCATAGGTCTTGGAACCAAGGTCAAACAAGTTTCCCAGCATGTAGGATTGAGAAAAAAACCTAGAAAAAAAAAAGAGAGAGAGAGTCCTCTAACCAAAAGTCTAGAATTCATAGTGCATATTTCAAAGGTCTCCAATCTGTTGCACTCTCTCTCCTAAAGGCAGATCATGTTGCTTAATCTCAATATGCCTTGCAAAAATCATACATAAATAACTGTATGGACTATTGCACTGTGTAGTTATACACAACAACTATATATATAGTTTATCATTTAAGTTGAATACTCGTTATAGATCTATGTTGATTTGCACATTTCTTCTGTTGCATATAAGGTATCAATAGCTAACCATTATCTCTAATTTAAGGGAGGATGAACTGAAATATAAAACAAAAAAGAGCCACAAGAAATGGAAATTCAAGAGCAGTGTAGAACTAGATTTTTGTTTGCAAAACCTGGTATGAATAGAAATGTTATCAGTGTGTTTTAAAGTTGACTGAAAACAGTTTTTAATTAAAACCTTCCTTTGTGGTGCTGGGAACCCAAACTGAACAGCCTTGGGCTACTGCATGAGAAGCAGGAAGTGAAACTGACTAGGAAAGTCAAACAAGCCTAGTTTCCGCCTTTAGAAATGCAAAAAAGGAGATCAATAGTGAAAAGTAAAATGAGATTTTGAAAATTCTTCAAATTTTAGGAAGTAACCAAAGAATTTTTAAAATCAAAATAAAATTCCAGCTCTACTATGTCTACTTGAAAATTATATGGATGTACATTTTAAACTGTATACTTTTTTATAAATATAAACTTTTCAAGTACAAGAATAAAAATTTTATACATACAGATTTAAACTCTTATAGTTTGCACCGAAAAAACTGAGGTTGTGTACGTGGGACAGTTGGATGGAGGGGACGAAAAAGAGTTTTAACGGCTTGTCTACACAGCAAATTACTGCCCAGCAAGACAGGTTGTGAATTTACTGCCCAATACACCAAGTTGCACTCCAGATCTTTCTTTGTGCTATAACAGTGTCCACAAGAGAGGTTACTGTGTGGCAAGTTAGTGCACTGTAAACAAACACCCTGGCTTGCCACACAGTAAGTTATGTAGAAAAGCCCTAAGTTTTAAATACATGAGACACTATTATCTCTGACCTGCTCCTCCGCCCCGTTCTGCAGCTAACCACTCTATCCAGCCCTCAGTCCAATATTAGGAAATTCCCAAACAAAGAACTTTGTGAACTTAGAGTTAAGGTTCTTCACGTGCATTTCTTCAAAATGAAACACTAATAGCCAAGAAATCAGAAGTTAATTTATGCCCAACTCAATGCCAATCTCAAAATATTAGCCTATTATCACAACATTACCACGCTCACACTAATACCTCTTTAAACATTTTCAGTTCTACAATACTATCTTCTTTAGTAAGAGAACGCCCTGCACATACATAGGTTGTTAACAGCATCACTTCCAGTATTATCTCCCTTGTTTGCATCCCTTTCTTATGCAGGATTACTCTTGTTGCTTGTTTTATGAATTTCACTGACAGCTCAGCAATACTGGAAGGCTGGAAGGAATGAGTATACAAAGAGCGTCGAAAGTATCTATGTCAGCTAGATTGCATGAAGAGAGATTACAGAATGCAGTAGAGAAATAGAAACTAGGCAGCTTGACTGCCTGGCAGGCTGGTCAACAAAGGAGAGCCAGATGCTTAGGTAAATTCCATTTGTTTTCTCACCATGATCTCCTCCCTGGGGCAAATTTCCCATTCCTTAGAGAACCAGTTTGTGGGAGATGTGGGTTTATTACCGCAGAACAGGGAACTGTCCATCCAAATACTACCATACTTGAGATGAAATGCTGGTGGAGTCAGGACACTGTCCACAGCGAGAGGGATTAATTCTGTTAGTAGAGCTGTGGTCAGTCACACGTTATTTCTAATATCACTGGGGGAGTGGCCATGACTCCACAGTTCAGAGTGCAATGGTGTTTCACATTAGAGGTGAATGCTCTAATACTTTCATGCATACACTGATGGCCTTAGAAATTGCTGTGCAACATCAGGGCAAGGCCTTAACTCTGCCTCTTGAGAGATCACAGTTCCGTACCCCTCCCTGAGCCTGTCAGCCAGCAGTGAGTAGCCCTCAGAGCAATGGTGCCGGACAGAGCACAATCAGGGTCCATCGGACTGCATGAGCAGGGATGCTGGGCACAGAAAATGCCAGGTTTGGTCAGGGAGAGGTAAAGTATTATTATAGTTTTCATTCCTGCCGCCATCACCACAGGGGAAGAGTAAAGCCGTGTGGGAAGAGTCACCTTTATCCTGCGTTCCCTGGTTTTCCACTGCTTGCATCTAGGGTAGGCGTGTGTGGGCAGCAGCACCATGACTGCATTTCCTGGGTTTGTAAGTCTGCAGGTGCTTTTTTCCCCCAATGCTGGTAACATTATTTAAGGGAACAAACTGGGGTGCAGGGAGGTGGGATCTTAACTCCGATTCTAACGTTTCAGTTTGGGGTTTAAGTGCTACACTCCACCAGGGCCCAGGGAAGGTTTCCTGATAAGTGATCTTTCCTGTTCTGTTGTCCCTAAAGTGACTGAGCCTGTGACTAGATCCCGTGCATAGGATTGAGATACCAATGCAACAGTGCCCCGAAATTTATTAGCCCTGATTACAGGCCTCTCTGTACAACAGTGGAGCTCAAACATTTTCATACTGCGAGCCACTTACAACCCCTCCTCCCCCTGCTGTGATCTCACACTTTCTCTGAGCAATTGTAGTGCTTGGTAGGTCATTGTAGAGTTGTAGGAAACACACAAGAGGGAAGTAAGCTCATTTTGATGTGATGGGTACAGGTGCTTGGTTATGGTCCTTTCCTTCTGCAAACTTTGCTGTTTACATCCCCTCCCTGCAATCTGAACTCACATTGGTGGCTTTGAGATTATTAATCCCACACTTACTATGATGTGATCCAAATCAGAATCTGGCCACCTATATGGGGGGTTTTAAAGTTCTTAGGACTATGCCCCCTTCATTGCCTCCAATCCCTCTCTCCCACCAACCCAATCTCTGTGATCACTTTGCAGCTTGATTTAGGCTTCTTGTGTTTGCATGCCCTCCAATTTTGATGTCACATACACATTTAATCGCAATTCAATTCAGATCCCCTATATGCATAAAAGATATGATGCAGCTACATAGGGGAAAACAGCTGATTGATTTAAAAAATTTGTTTACCAAAAAGCTCCCCAGAGCCCAATAGTTCTGGATAGAGCCAGTTGTGCCATGCTGACAAAATTTCACTAAAATTTCTAATTTTGAAGGAAAAAAACTAGTCAAAATGGTGGACAGAAATTTTTGTGAACTTTTTTTTTTAAACCAGCTCTGGCTCTAGACTGGAACTAGTAGGTTTGAAAACTCATCAGGTTCAGCCTTGCATGGGAAGCAACTGTACAGACTTCTCAGATGTGCTCTGTCAACAGACCACAGTTTGAGGGCTGACTCTTTACAGGACACAGAATTATACAAACCAAATTCTGATCTAAGCACCGAGATGAACTTTTTGCTTGGATTTTGAACAGAACCCACATCAATGCATTTTGCATGTTTAAAAGTGTTTTCTTCACCTTGCTGCTACCTCGTGCCCTGAGTGGAATTGCTGGAATCCTGTGATATGGGCTGTTCTGGCTGGGATCCTGACCCATCCTAAAGAAATAATAGAAATCACAGAAAACCTGCGCTGGTAAGTTTGATAGCCTAATTTTGCAATCACAAGAACGTCAGAAAGTTCAGATAAGCTTAGGATAAGCACTTGAACCTAGTGTCTGAATCTACCAAGATGCGCCCATTGCTAATTACAGATGATCTAATAGGTACATACTTCTCACACTGCCAAGGCCCAGATGTGGGATGTAACATATGACAAAGATCTAAAATGAGGGACATGGAAAAAAAAAATCCATGCAGGAAACTGAAAATAACTTCAGCACTACTCCTTTCAGGGTAAATGGCCTTCTGTAGTCTCAGTTTGTGGCTATGTTTTGTACTTGTTTTTAAATCTTTTCTGTTGGAATTTTTTTTACAGCAATCACAAGGGGAGGAGCCACCAAATTTGTGTGGAACACAGGGAATTTGGGGACTAATGAGTAATGCCTCTCACAATAACTGACACAGGAGGAATGTGTGGGAAATTAACTAGCCGCTGGGTAGAAGCCATCTGTGAATTGTCCCATGTCTAGATGTTTGAGGTACTCATTAGGGGGAACTGATTGTGCCAGAGACAAGGAAGGATTTTCTGGCCACTGAGAGGTGAAGCCAGTCTAGAATCTCAACAGCAGCTGGAATAGGAACCTTCTTCTTCCCCGAGCCAGCACCAAACGCAAATCCAGTTCCTGACCCCGCCCTCATACCAGGAGTTGGCTGGTGTTGAGGCTGAACTATTAAGAGGGGAGGGGTATCAGGGAGCCCAGGCCTGTGGGGTAAATGCCATCCCTGCAGGGATGGCGGGGATCTACCCTACATGCAGCTGAGAGGCCTGTCCCAGCCGTGACTCTCCCTGACTTCCAGACCTATTGACAGTAGGGGCTTTATCCCTGACTCTGCTCCTACCTCCTGGCTCTTGGCTTGGTGGATCACTCCAGGCTACCCCTCCCATACCTTTTCTCATGCAATCAATGGCAGGTACCCAGCCTGAGTGGTGCTGTGCCCCCATGTGCCAGGTTGCAATGCCATTCACTCACATTCAGCCGGGCTGTCTCTCTGTCCTTGTGGGGGTCCTCTCAAACAGGGAGCCCAGAGCACACTGCCCCTTGGTTCCTCCCCCGGGGTGAGTTGGGACCAGGGGATGGATGGAGACAAGGAAGCCATTAGTCCATTACAGGTTGGGGAACAGTGTGATCCAGGGGCAAGAGGGGATCTGGAGTGGGGCCTAGTTTTGTTGATGGAGGAAGCTGGGAAGTGCAGGGCTGGGGTTCTGAAGAAAGACCCCTGCAGTAGTTTAAAGGATTAAACTTACTGGCCTGCATTTTTAAACTTGGATGCCCAGTGGCCCCTAAATCCATGCTAAATCAGTGGCCTGATGCTGAGAGGTGTTGAGCAACCACATCTCCCATTAGCCTGTATTTACCATCTACATAGCATGAAGCACACTCAAAGGAAGGGGCCTCTCGCGACCTCTCCTCCTATCCATCTCCCAGGCTGGCCCATTCCCCTCCCTGGCAGCAGGAGCAGGAAAGGCAATACATTGCCTGACCTGCCATCTCAGCAACTTCATGGCCTCACAAACCCTGAGCCCACACCAACTCCCAATCTCATGAACTTCAGATCAGCAGCTAGGTGCAACACAACCAAAGCACAGGCAGAATGGCAAAGCCTAACACTTTGGGACAATTCCAGGGAACTGGGGTGGAGCCAAGAGCTCCAGACTCTGGCTAGCCAAGCCATCCTCGCTGAGGCAGGGCAGGAAGGCTCATGAGGACTTGGGGGAACTTGCATTCCAGCACATTCACAGCTTCGCTAAAACAGAGTAAGGTGCCCCAAACCCTATGCTATACAAAGGATAACCCCACCCCTCCAGACTATGCCCTCTTGTGGTCATGATGTGCTAACATGCAGTCTAGCTTCTCCCACCGCCTAACAATCATGACAGAGTTCTGTCCAGCTGTTGCAGGGAAAACTCTCCCACAACCTCTTTCTTCAGTAGTGCTCTCATGCAACACATGATAGGAGCTTGCCCTTCGTTCTCTTTTACCAGGGGGACAAAGGGAGCATGGAAGAAAATACAAAAAGCCCAGCTTCAAAAATCAAATCTCTCTCCAATGCTAAAGTGCTTCCTTTTAAAAGTTTGCATCCTTTGACATCTTTTGCAATTTTTTCATGTTCCCATTGCTGTTTCTTGGCAATAGATAAAAAAACTTCCAAACCTTGCTCTGTGCTGGCAATAATGAGATTCAAAAGAAAAGATTTTTTCCTATCTTTCTGCACAAAAAAACCCTATGAATCAGAGCCCAGCAGTTCACAAATATTACTCATGTCATCAGCACTAAGAAAAGGGAAGCTGTGAATAAAAAATGTTAAAAATGAACACAAGGAGCATTGTTTGCATATCAGAAAAATTAATCTACATAGAAAAGTGTAAAAGCCTGCAATTCAGAAAGCAAAGAATTAGGACAGCCCAGCTGAGAATAATTTTCTAGCCAGTTAATTTAATTGCATAAATCATTCCTTTGTTAGCAATAAAGAGATATAATTAAAATGAGATTGCTTCTCATTCCTATTCTCTAGAAACCAAAGGAATTGATTTTGGGGAAAGCATTCTTCCAAATACCAGATCGGCAAATTACATTTACCTTTTTAGAAACGCTAAATTATTTTACACTAATATCATGGAGGGTTTAATTAATTATAGATCTGCCATATGATCTTAAAGAAATAATTTACTTAATGCCCATAGAACAGAAGTTTGCCAGTGTGCGTGTGTGCGCGTATCACTTTAATAGATGGTGTGCAGATTTTTGCAAACAGGTCAGAAGTTGAACAAGTAGCTGTCAGGAGAAATATGAGGAAATATAATAAATGTTTAAGGGTGGGGGAGAGCTGCATTAAGATTGCCTCATTTAAAGGACTGCTGCTTATTTGGTATTATACACTTTGGGGGTTTTTCCTGAATTCATGGCTTTATTCTAAATGATAATTATTTCTGTGTACAAATATTTGAGACCCACTAAACTGACCAGTAATAGAGGAACAATCAGATCAAAAAACAAAGAAAAGTTTTTAAAAACAGGCTGGACAAACACCAGTCAGGGATGGTCTAGGTTTATGTGGTCCTGCCTCAGGATGGGGCTGGACTTGATGACCTCAAGAGGTCCTGTCCAACCTTACGCTTTATGATTCTGTATGAACCACCTATCAGAAAACAGAAGATCGCTTATGCATCTGCTGAACGTGAGAGACATTAGTCAGGTTTACAATCCCCATAGTTTCCCCTAGCATCACTGTAGCACACCCTGCATCTAAAACACAAATTTCTCTCAATTGCACCTTCATCATACCATACCCAGCCTTTCCCCAGGGTTAACCTGGACTGAAACTGAATCAAGGCAGCTTTAACTGTATTATGAGCATGTGGACAGAGGTCACTGCCGTGTGAAAACATTTGAGGCAATTAGTCCTCTTCTCACCACTTGAAGCAGCTCACACCTTCCCCTTTCCAGGACCTTCAGGAGGTTGCCCAAAGCTGATCCAGCCTGTCGTAACTAGGATGCTTTACTCCCTTTGAACTGTCCTATGTATGGCCTTCCCTCAGCCTCCTATGTTGCAAAAATCATCTTCATTATCGGCTACCCAGATTTGTCCAGGCCAAAATAGGACAGTAAAGGAAAGGACAAATTTGTCCAAAGATTGGCCAGCTGAAAGTCAGGGCACAGCTTACCATGGTGGATGTTGCTATCATCATCATGGCAAATTCCAAACTGCTGTAGCCTCCTTGCAGACTAAGTGCCATCTGGATCAATTTCCTGCTAGGTCCTTAAGACCGTCTGGCGGGTTGTTCAGTCTGAGTCCATCATTGGTGAGCTTATTGCACCACTGAAGCTCTTGGTGACCATGTGACCTCTCCTATTGGTTGTGGGCAAATCCTGGAGCTGGAGGATTTGGAATTTGAGAGTTAAACAACAGACACATTTGATCTATTCCTTTGAAATTCCCAGGAAAAGTATTGCGTTGCTATGGAAACTCACCATAATCTGGGTTTTTCATCTTTTTCTTTGCAGGGTCATCATCTTCTACAGTCTCTGACCTCATCTCAGACTGCTCCTGCTCCTCCCAAGGGGGTGGGGGGGCATGGTTCCTGTGAGGAGACTAAAATGAACTTCTCTCCTCTGCTTCTGCCAGTTGCTATATTCTTCCATCTACATTTCTGCCCCTCTCTAACATACCAGTCTCAGCCTGCAAGCTCTAAGGGTTCCTTCTTTGGCAAGTCATCTGGCTTGACTTTTGTTTCCCTCTGCCAGCCTCAGCTGTTACAACTCCTGTGCTTTTTCCTTATGGGAAGAAAAAGAGCTGAAATGTGAATCAAACAGTACACTTGGTCTTCGTTCAGGAAGACACCCACTGCACTCTTCCCCTGTTGGATTACCTTGAGCCTTCCATATCTATCCATTGCCTACCCCGTTGCACTGTTACTCGGATAGTCTTTCTGCTCGTCAGGAGCAATCGCAGTCCAGACAGTTCAGCCTTTCCTTCCCAGGAATTCCACCAGTTCTCCCCTGAAAACATGCATAAAAAAATAAGACCAAACACAGAAGGCAGGATCCGTGAAACAGCTGGCAAGGAGAAGAAACAGATTCAGAATCTGTAACAGGCAAGCGTGTGATTAGAGCAGTTGCATTAAATCATAACAAGGGAGGTGTGAGGAAAGCGGACCCAGTGGTTAAGGCAGAGATTTAGGAGACCTGGGCTTTATTCCCTCAGTGACCTTGGACAAGTCACTTAGGCCTGGATTTTTCAAGGTCATTAGATGTTGTTGTGCCACACCTAAATGATTTGGGAGCCTAAACCTCATGTCCAAAAGTGATTTGGGCACTATGGAGCCAAAATCCCATTGACAGTCACTCAGATTTAGACTGCTAAGTGCCTATAGCACTTTTGAAAATGATATTTAGGGTCCTAAATCAGATAGGTATTACACTGCTGAGTGCAGCAGCCCCCAGCTACCTTTAAAAATCTGGGCCTTTGTCTCTCTGGGCTTCAGTTCCTCATCTGTGCAATGGGAGAATAACCAGGCCCTACCATACAGGAATGTTGTGCAGATAAACGCATTCAGGATTCTGCGATGCTCAGATGCTATGGGTGACCAGAGGGAGAGGGGGCGGATAAGTACCTTACACAGAACATGACATCCCATGAAACCTTGTCTCTTCTCTAGCCCATGCCTTTCTGGTAGCAACATGACCAGCTTGAGAATGGCTAGGTAGGTGGGGAGCTGTGATCACTGCTGTCAGGCTAAGAACTGTGCACATGGTGTTATATTTATTACCCTGCCTCCCACTCAGCAAACCTATTTGCCTCATCCACCTGGTACCTCATATTTTGACTGCAAGATATTTGGGGCAGGGACTGTCACACGCTATGTTTGCACAGCACCTAGTGCAGCCTGATTGTGGCCATTAGGCATTACTGCCATATTAATGATAAATATGGACTAATACTGAATGAGCCTAGAGCCAAGCCCACCATGGACAGTTCTTGCACCAGACTGAAGACACTTTCTTGTGTTATATGTGAACACCAGCACAGCTTCTGGGAGCTGTCACTGGATCCTATCATTTTGGTGGGTCTGCCCTAAGTGCTCCTACCAGTGAGAATACCAGAGCACAAAGAAAGAGCCAGGAGAGAGACGGAACCTTTCATGGAAAGCCACTGGCAGAGGAGAACAAAAGATACATACAGGACAATTCAGAGATCATACACTCATGCATCCACCTGTATGTGAATATTCTTCCAAATACTGGTAGTAGACTCCACAATTGGTGCCTCGTAAATACCCATAGAAGTACCCTACAATCACAGAAATTAGAAATGGAGAGGCCCTTGAGAGCCACAGAGGGAATATGCTATCTAAGTGCCATGAAGTGACCTAGTCTGTCCCACCGCCCTGCTACAGTAAAATTCATCTTTCCAGTGCTTTGTGCAGTCTAACTGAGCAATGGGGCTTCCACCACTTCCCGTGGGAAAGTAAGACATTCTGCAGCCTAGTAGATCATCCATGTCCAGCTTAATTTTTCCTTAATTACTTCCCACTATTATGTGTCAGTTTACTATCCTAGTTATAGACCTTGGCCCACCTTCCTGATTTCTGTCTTTTAATCTCTCGCCATGGGTCAGTTCCTCCAGCCCATCAAAACAAACATATGCATGGGTGCATACACAGCACCAGGCATCCCTCACCAATGAAACCAATTGTAGACCTTTGTACCTTCCTCTGCGGCATCTAGTACTGGCCAGAAAGAGGACACTGCACTAGATGGACATTGGGTTTGATCCCGCCTGGCTATTCCTAAGTAAGGTATATTAGTGTAATGCAGGAGACCAGAGATCAGTATCTAAGCTCAGACCCCTCCTGCCCTGGATCCCAAGGGCTGGAAGTATCATGGAGTCATTATGTCAATTAATCCTACATTAAGAAACATACGCATACCGGTGAGTGTCATAAAATCCTGCTTGGCCATAACATGGTAGCCAACTGCAGGTGAGGAGGAAACATGAGGAAAATGAAGAATTATCCTGTGGGTGGGGTCGAACAGAAAATTGAGGGACTTTCCTCCCCAGGGAACCCATTCCTCTGCCTGTGACGTTTCAACATAGACACATGTCTGTCTGTCATAGTCTACGGGCATGAAGTCACAGTGATCAGAATAGCTTCTCCCTCTGAGGAGAAGTCACATCAGGCACAGCCCGAGCTTGGGCAGACACTGCAGAGATGCAATGCAGCACAGCCCATCAGCACGTGCCCAGCCATCCATTCTCACATCTGGCATGATCACTGATGGAAACAGACACCAGGAGACTGACCTATCCCATATTTGCATGAGATTTATGCTTTCCATATAAATCATTACCTCATTCATATAAAGGACCAGATGCTTAGCCGTTGTCATTCAGTGTAGCTTCATTGAAATCAATGGAGCTACACTGATCTATGCTAGCACAAGACCTGGTCCCAAAGCTATATCCCTCTTCCCTTGGCTAGCCACCATCCTCATTGTACCTGGTCCGTACAGAGAGGACTGCAGGTTCCAGGGCTCTCAAGCTAAAGGCAGGTCAGGGCTTAGGCCAAATGAGAAGGAATTTTGATATGTTATCCTGTTGCAATGCAAAGATTTTTCAAGGATCATAAAAGCTAATTTGTGATGTGAAAATTATGTCTCCTCCAAAACATGAAAACTATTCTGTCAAAATAACAATGATCCCAGAAAATCTAGATGCCTTTTCCCAGCCTTTTGGGGTAGTCTGCTCTCACCAGTGCTCAAGGCCTCTCTTATATGGAAGTGCTTTTAATGCACCTGGTAGAACACAAATGTTTTAGATTATATATAATTTTTGTTTTGTGTCAAAATATTTCAAAATTCAAACAATTTTGATCCACTTTCCTAGACAGCCTCTCTTTAGAGAGACATACAAGCCTGAAACTGCAAAGTCTTATTCCAGGGGCTGCAGATTCAGCAGAGATCCTCTATGCATTAGCAGATCGGTGGGTAGAAACAAAGATTAGTTCAGACTGGGATTGTATATTTTCCCTGGGACAACAGTACCACCAAGTGGCCAAATGTATACTTGTATCTTTCCTATGCCACCTTCTCTCTTTCAAGATCAGACATTGGTCCAATAAAAGATATTCCCTCATCCACCTGGTCTCTCATATACCCTGGGACCAACATGGGTACAACACCGCTGCAAACATTCTCCTTTTTCTCTCATAATGTACAGTGAAGATAACTAAAAGTGTCCTACAGTAACTCCTCACTTAACGTCCTCCCACTTAACGTTGTTTCAAAGTTACGTCGCTGTCCATTAGGGAACATACTCATTTAAAGTTGTGCAATGCTCCCTTATAACATTGTTTGGCTGACTTTACAAGGGAGCATTGCACAAGTTCCTTTTCTCCGCCTCCTCCCCCTCCCTTCCTCCTGGCTCTTCCCCTGCCGCCAAACCAGTGCTTAGGACTTTCTGGGAGAGAGGGAGGGAGCAAGCGAGCAGGTGGGGAAGCTGCCTCACCTCCCCAGCAGGCAGGGCCGCCCGGAACGCAGAGGCTTTAGGGGCTGCAGAGCCCTGGGCTAAGAGGGCCCCGGGGCCCTGGCCTGCAGCTCTAAAGGCCCCTTCGGAATGCAGCCCTGCAAGCACTGGCCGGAGGACTCAGGAGGAGCAGCGGCAGCCGCGCAGCCAGTGGCTGGAGAGAAGCAGCACTTTCACCTTCAAAGCCCTGCTTCTCTCCGGCAGCTGGCTGCATGGCTGTCCGTGCTCCTCTGGCCCGTGCTTGCAGAGTTGCATTCTGAAAGGGGCTTTAGAGCTGCAGACCAGGGCCCCCTTAGCCCAGGACCCTGCAGCCCCTAAAGCCCCTGCGTTCCAGGTGGCCCTGCCTGCCAGGTGGGGGAGGACAGCTCCCAGAATCACGGCTCCCATAATTGAAGCCATGGGGGCGGTGCCACGCTGCGCAGAGTCACCTGCACACCCCCTGCACCAAACAGGAGCAGCCCCTGGTAAATGCTCAGCATTTCCTGCCTGACCCAGCCCCAAGCCTCCTCCCACACCCCCACCCTAACTCCCTCCCAGACCCCATACCCCACCCTGAGCGCCCTCCCACACCCTAACTCCCTCCCAGACCCTGCACCCCAAGCCCTGAGCCCAAGGGGTAAGCCGGGGGCACCTCCCCACCACAGAACAGTACTGTACAGTATATGCCTTTTGTCTGCCCCTCGAAAAATTCCTTGGAACCTAACCCCCCGCATTTACATTAAATCTTATGGGAAAATTGGATTACTTTAACATTGTTTCATTTAAAGTTGCATTTTTCAGGAACATAAACTACATTAAGTGAGGAGTTACTGTATTTAGAACAGCTTAAAAATCCCTCTCCTCAAACCCAAGTTAGCCCTTACCATTTTGATTGGACATACCATGTCCCAAATGAGTCTCCTGGAGCTGTGTTTGACAACCACTTTTTGAGCAAGGCATCATTCTAGACAGGTCCAAAGGGGTGCATTCCTTCCTGGAAGGTGAAAATCTGCAAATCCCTCCCTATGGGAAAGTAGTGGAGTGAAGGCAAAGATGGGGGGTGCACAGCCTCTTAATCCTTAGATCATGTTGCTCCTGTTTACACATGCCAAATGGCTGCTCTAAGAGTATATTGCAGGGCACCCATTTTGCACACGGTTGTAGCTTGCCAGGATCCACAAGGCTGTTTCAGTTCTGCATAAAAATGGAGATTGTTGACTCCCTTTAATGTGGAGACAACATATCCCACTGTTCACGGCTGTCTTCCCTTTCAATAGATATTTTAAATTGTATTAATTCAGTGCCAGTGAAAGGTACCACACTGACAGGTCTAGAAATGGGGAATCCCCTCTTACTTAAATAGCATTCCTCATGTGAGTAAAGTTACACAGGTGCCTACATGTTTGCAGGATTGGGGCCTACAATCTTTGGCCCAGCTACTGCCAACACTTAGGCACAAGTTTATGCAATGCATATAAAGTTAAAGTTCCTACAGACATATTTGTAGGATCAGATTTATTAATCCTACCCTGCTGTTTCCTGTTTATTTTAACTATTGCCATTTGCTGTGTCACCCTGGGTTTTCTGTATTGCTTTTCATATTTAAGCCTTGCCTTTTTCTTTGTTTATGTTACTTTAACTCTTACCCTCTTTTATTAGAACCATGGCCATTTTTAATCAGTAAAATAACTTGCTATTTTTAACCTTATTTTATTTCTGGTATTCTTATATGTATTTCTTACTTCATTATTTTACCCTGCGCCTATTTTGACTGGTGAGAAAGCATGTGAACAACCTGCAGCAGCACAGCAATAGTCATTGCTGAAGGTGTCTGGAGGCCTGGGGAAGATGTTGAATTTGGCAGAAATCAAACAATGATCTCAAAAGGACAGAACAGCTGAAATTTGAAGCTGAACCTTCAAGGGAAGCAAGGGCTTCCAAGCCCAGGCCCCCACAGCAGCAGGCAGTAAGGAGGGGCTACTGATGTGATCCAATACCATCACCCAGTTGTTAAATTTTCAAACAGGTACCTTCATGATTTCTCTCAGGCTTGGAGGGAACTTTCTGTAAACACCCACAAAGTTCCTCGTTACCCATTAAAACACTCACCTTTGCCATGATGCCCACAAAAAACATGATGATTAGATCACTGTGTCCTGACACCACAGCTTATCATGCTGACCAATAGCATCTCCTTTCCTTGTACACCCCTCTACCCCCTGCCATCTGTCTGTATCCATCTGTTATCTCATTTTTTTTAAGCGGTAGGGACAGGGACAACCTTTTTGTTCAGTCTTTGTATAGCACCTAGCACAATAGGTTCCTGGGTCCATAACTACAGCACCTAGCTGCTACAGTAATCAAATAAATAATACTAATCTGGTGGAAAAGTTTGCCAGCCTGTCAGGCAGCAGAAACAGTATCTTGGTTACAAGTCACAATCGCACATCATTGGTCAGGAAGTAGTTAAAGTTTGTGAACTCAAGCTGTTCATTGAATAGTGATTTAAATTTGAAAATCAAAGTCTGCTCACGTGATTTGTGAGCAGGAAAACCTGCTAACTGGGGAAAATATAATTTTTAATTAGTACATTGATCAGCTCTGCCAAGTAATTCAAAGATTAACTATCCAAGTATCACTTTTCACACCTACATCACCTTAACACTGTATGAACAGCTTGTTACAAATTGCATGCACTTAGCATTGATGAGTGCAACCACAACACAACTGATTACGCCATTGTGCCTAGGGTATTTATAGCCTTATTCTTCCTGTCAGTCTGAACAGAGTCCTTTTACTTACCAGAAGTGCTCAATACAAAACCATCACAGCTAGCATTTGTGAAAGCCTAATGCTAGAACCCCAATAGCACTTGCCTCCTTGCTAGAGGTACACAGAATACAGCACTAAATATTTTACCACACATCTCAGTGCCTCTCTGAAGTAGGCTTGGCTCCTCTATTAGCTACCTCATTTTGAAACTGGAGTAAACACATCAGTTAGGCAGTACCTAAAACATGAGATTGTTCAGAGCTGCAGGTAGCCTTTTGCAATGCCTAACAATTTTATTGACTCTACAAACCTAGGAACAATGCTACATATCCTTGTGTGCCAGTGGTTGCCTGATTTGTTTATTAGGTATCCTTTAGAGTCTCCAGTTTAAGATACTGTGGTCTGGCAGGATTCAGCTGCCTCTAGATTGACATAGAATTATTAGAATGTAGACTCCAGTGCACATGAGAGAGGTACTCACACTTTTTGAACTGCAATAGTTTTATTAGATCAGCAAAATCAAACTCTACAGCACAGTAGATAGAGTTAATTCAAAATGTCCACCACTTGCATATTCACATAATCCTTTGTGGAGAACTGAAGCTGATAAGATATCAACAGCAAAATAATTGGCTACACACCTTATCTTCATACACAACACACATGCATATGTTGCTTTCATGTAGAGTTCCTGTAACAATCCTGATGTAGAGGGCCTCGAAATTCATTTGTAAATAGTGATTTGTTCCACTTAAACAAACCCTCTCAGGAGCCACATGGACAAGCAAGAGATATTCTGAGGTACTCTGATCAAGTGATCAGGCATACAACTCATCTTGAACAGACTGGTCACATCTTCCAGAGAAGCCAAAAGTTGTCTCACACTATGAGAATCCTTGAGATTGAGAGAAAATCTCCTGTTCATCTCCTTCACCAGGGACTACTTGTGCAGGTCTATTACTAGCTAGCTAATGTGGTCTGATTGCTTACTCCTTCTCCACTAGTGAGTCATGGGTGGAAGTGTTCAATTTTACACCCCAATGTCCTAACACAGGAGTTAAGCTCTTTTTCCCCATTATGATGGGCTTGATAATTAAAAAGGCACTGATCGCAGAATTAAAAGTTAATGGTAATTTAGGTACAAGTGATGATTTGATCACGTTTATGATGTGCAAACACAGAATAAAGTCCAGACTAGTGATCATATACTGGGTGCTTTAAAAGGGCAATTTCACACTTCTGAAAATGATTATGAGCCAAATTAGCTGTGAGGAAGAATTTTACCAGAAAAATCTGACTAATCATTGAGAATTATTTAAAAACACTTTACTAGATGCCAAAAAAGCCACAAATCGAGGAAGGAGATCGTATTGGTTAAAAATCAACCTGGTTTAGAGGCCAAGCAAAGGCAGTTATACATTTTAGTTTTTATAACAATGGAAGAAAGGGGGAGTGGAGAGTAATGAATATAAATCAAAAGCTAGGAATTGTAGAAAATTGATAAGGGAAGCTAAGGGACACAAGGGAACTCTATGGCCAGCAAAGTTAAGGACAATACAAAATGTAAGTACATTAGTAAGAAAAAGAATCTTAATGCTATTGGTCTATTACTAGATGAACATGATAGAGTAATCAATAATGCAGAAAAGGCAGAAGTGTTTAATTATTTCTGTTCTGTATTTAGGAAGAACATGATTAGTCAAATATGACAACTCTTTCCATTCCAGTAGAGTTTCAGCAGAATGTTAAATAGCAATTACTAAAGTTAGATATTAAAATCAGCAGGTTGGAATAACTTGTATCCAAGGGCTTTAAAAGAGCTTACTACATAACTTGCTGGACCGTTAATGCTGATTTTCACTAAGTCTTAGAACAGGAGGAAAGCCCTAGAAGACTGGAAGAAAGCCAATATTATGCCAATATTTAAAAAGGGTAAACCAGAGGAACTCTGTAATTATAGGCCTCACAATATGACATCAATCACAGACGAGATAATGGAGTGGCTGACACAGGAATTGATTCATAAAGAATTAAAGGAAGGTAATATAATTAATGTCAATTAGCATGGGTTTATGGAAGATAGAGCCTATCTAACTTTATATCTTTTTGTGATGAGATTACAAGTCTGGCTGATAAAGGTAACAGAGTTGATGTAATATACTTAGACTTCTGTCAGGCATTTGATTTGGTACCACATGACATTTTGATTAAAAAACTAGAAAGAAAATTAACATGGCACACATTAAATGTATTAAAAGAGCTGGCTAACTGATAGATATCAAAATGTAATTGTAAAGGTGGAATCAAACAGGTGCATTTCTAGTGGGTCCTACAGGGATCAGTTCTTGGCCCTACACTATTTAACATCAATGACCTGGGAGAAAATGAAATCACTGATAAAGTTTGCAGATCACACAAAAACTGTGGGAGAAGTATAATAGAGAACAGGTCACTGATAGAGTGATATGGATCGCTTGGTGAGCTGGGCTCAGGCAAATAATATGCATTTTAAATATGGCCAAATGTAAATGTATACAACTAGGAACAAATAAAGGATGTAACACATACTTACACAATGGGAGATTATCCTGAGATGCTGCAATTCAAAGAGATTTGGGGGTTGTGTTAGATTATCAGAAGAACATGAGCTCCCAGTGCCATGGTGTGGCCAAAAGGGCTAATGAAATCCTTGGATGCATTAATATGGGAAGATATACCTATCTCATAGAACTGGCAGGGACCCTGAAAGGCTATTGAGTCCAGACTCCTGCCTTCACTAGCAGGATCAAGTACTGATTTTGCCCCAAATCCCTAAGTGGCCTCCTCAAAGATTGAACTCAACCCCGGGTTTAGGAGGCCAATGCTCAAACCACTGAGCTATCTCTCCCCCCAACCTCAAGTAGGAGCAGAGCAGTTATTTTATCTCTGTATATAGTACTGGTGTGACTGCTACTGGAATACTATCCCCATTTCTGATGTTCACAATTCAAGAAGGATGTTGATAAATTGGGGAGGATTCAGAGAAGAGCCACAAGAATGATTAAAGGATTAGAAAACATGCCTTATATAGTGATAGACTGAGCTTCTTGAGTATATTTAGCTTAGCCAACAAGGTTAAGGAGGAACTGGAGTACGGTCTGTAACTACGTACATGGGGAGCAAATATTTGATAATGGGCTCTTCAATCCAGCAAAGAAAGATATAGCACAATCCAATTGTTGGAAGCTGAAGCTAGACAAATTCAGGCTGGAAATAAAGGTGTAAATTTTTAACAGTGAGAGTAATTAACAACTGGAACAATTTACTGAGGGTTGTGGTGGATTCTGAATTTTTAAATCAAGGTTTGGATGTTTTACTAAAAGATCTGTTCTAGGAATTATTTGGGGGATGTTTTATGGCCAGTCTTATACAGGAGGTCAGACTAAATGATTACAATGGGCTCTTCTGGCCTTGAATCTATGATGGCTGTGTTGCAGACTGTCTTTAGGACAGCAGCTAACTACCCAAGTAACCTCATCTCCAAAATGTGTCTGTTGAAGATGGCCCTTCAGGTAATTTTTCCATGGACTAATGATTACAGAATCCTGGCAATGAGACTGACCCCTGCAGAGGTACTATTTTTGATCAACTGATCGAAGGGGTATGACAAGGGATATGCAAGCCCACCTGCTCTGCAGACACACCGATATGGCATAAATGAGATCTTAGACAACGGTATAAATGAACAGTGTTCCCTCCTCAGGTATTGGAGATTCACATGCTCAAACACACACACAGTCATATCCTCCAGAGCACTCACTTTCCCCCTAAAAACAGCATAGTTATTCGCCCACCTCCACCACCACCAAAAAGCACCCCAATTTATGTGACCTCTATTGATCTCTGAATCAGTACAGTCCTATACACAGCTCTCCCTTCCCTGGTATTCTGAGCATATGAAATAAAACAGCTTCCCTCCTTTGCCTAGTGGTACTGGATCAGGGTCACCTGTCAGGGATTATAACCTTACATTTGTGTTATTTTACTTCTTTGGGGACAACATAATTCTGCCTATGTTTTGTTTACATGCATTTTAGACAACTACATTGATTTGTTAGCTGTAGCACATGCATATTAAACCTATATAATCAAGACATATGCCTTGGAACAACATAACCCCAAAATGTTGCTCAATGTACTACAGGTTGCTGAGGCATTAAGTCAATTGGTAATAACTGTTAATGAGAGGCAGTGTGATCTTGTGCATTGAGCATAGAACTAGAAGCAGACTCCAGAATTCTAATTGTCTATGTAGCAAGTGTAAGTATGAGACAAGTCACTTAATTGGCATCTCCGTCTCTACATTCGAGAAATGGGACTGTACTAATATACATGCCTACCTCATAGTGGCACTTGTATATTGCAACATGTGAATAAATAAGAAGTGCCATGAGGACCATGTTTCAATTACACCATTGGTAGTATTAAAATCTTTAATGGTCTCAGAACTTAATGAAGATGTGGAACATGTAACAATTATTGGATTGAAAATTATAATAAGTTCTATTCACTCACTTGAAAAATGATTGATGTTTAGATCATTAGTCCTCAAATATCCATCTGTGAGAGTTAGAGAGTATATTTAGGAGATATGCAAAGTATTATTCCTATAACTTTGTTCTACATAAAGATGGGTGATTTAACAATTAAATACTAGAAGTTGATTTTTTTTTCTTTTTTATCATCTAATATATGGGGGGCCCTACGATTTTGTCACGGACCTCCAAGACTTCAGCCCCAATGGCTGGGAGCTGCAGAGTCACACCACCTCCCACAGCAACAGGGAAATGTGAGGTACCCCCACCACCTGAGGTAGCAGGCCCCCAAGCTCCTAGCTGCAGTGGCGGTGGCAGGGAGACCCATGCAGCTCTCTGGCCGCCGTGGGGAGGGAAAGGGGGACCCCCACAGCTCTTAGCCCCCATGGGCGGTGGGGGCCCAGCTATCCCACAGCTGTCCAGCCCCTTCCCATTTTAGAATGGATATTTTTAGTAAAAGTCACAAACAGGTCACAGGTAATAAAGAAAAATTCACAGAAGCCTATAACCTGGCCAATTTTTACTAAAAATATCCATGACAAAAATCTTAGCCTTAATAGTAAGTGACAATGGTTTTCAGAGGTTGTTGAGCATATACACTACTCCTAGTGACATCATTGGGAGCTATGCATTGTCAGCACCTCTGGAAGTCACTTTAAAAACATAATTGAAAGATTTTTTTGGCCAGAGTTTGAAAGGATATTGCATATGCAGGTCTAAAACTACTATAAAATTACTGACATTTCTCCTGTACCTTTTTAGTTATATCCATTCTTATGAATATACTGAAACCAATGAGTAAATCAAAATTAATTTTATTTATATGGTACACAGACAGGCTAAAATAAATCTAAATCAGAAATTGTATCAACAAAAAATGTTCCAACTGTTCAACTAATGGAAGATTTGAGATTAAGGGTAACGTTTTCAAAAATTATCAAATCCTCTTTTCAAGAGCATCCAAGGTATTTAAGTGCTTTTGAAAATTTTACCCATGGTGTTAGAGCAAAAGGAATTTGTTAACTATTTGCTTATGGCAATCCTCTGCTTATCATCCCAGTTAATCTTTGCAAGTATGTAACCCTTCTTAAATGCACATAGGCAAAATACCTAGGAGAAAGATGTTAAACAGATCCAACTTATCTGTAAAAGGAATTCAAGAAACGTATGGGCTAGCAGAATTTCTGCACATAAGGTTGTTTGTAACCTAGTATATAAAGGCTGTTCTGCGCCAACGAGATGTGTCTTCTTCCTTTAGCACTAGCCAAGGAAAAAGCACCCATTCAGCTGACCGAGAATAAAAGTTTGGTACCCGTCTTCTTGTCTTCCGTGCCTCCTTGGGGTAATTGAGTAGCTCCAGGGGGAAAACGACCCCTTTTGGCTAACAATGGTGAATTTAGAAAGTCTCAACGATCAAGAAAAAAAGACATTGGGTGAAAAAAGCAGATCCAAATGCAAAAAAAGAGGCAACAAATAGACAAACTAATATTTAAAGTTTCAGTCCTGAAGAATTACAAGAACAGAGCCCAGGAGAAATAGAAAATCTAACCAAAGCAACAGGAAAAACAAAATGAGATCTGAAAAGAAGCTGTGAGTAACTCAAAAGCTTGTATTTAACAACAGAAGTTAGTCGAAAAAAAAAAAAAAAAAAAAAGATTACCTCACACACCTTGTCTCAGGGTAAACATAGGTCAGATAGAAAACTCAAAAAACTAAAAGACTTATACCAAGAAGACAATGAAAAAACAATTAGGCTATCCAAATCTTTACAGCAGCTACTTAAAAGTTGATTTTTATGTTCCAAGGCAGTCTGGCCAAACATTTTTAGAAGAGCAGTTTCAATAGAAATGTACAATGAATATCAATCCATGCCATTTTATTTTTAATTCAGTTATCTGCCCAAACATGGACTTATCTTGTACAAACACAATGGGTGTTCAGTACACACCAAGCAAAAACCATGGATTCAAGCTTCCAGAAAGAGACACAGCAACACCAACTGAATTTATGTAGTTCCCCAAATAGGACTCTTTCCTCTGAGGGCTTCTTTATCGCTGGACATCACAGGTAGAGCAAGTCAGAGTTTATATAAGAATCCACTTTCCCATCATGATGATCTCAGTAAGACTTGTCTCAAAATCAGATGGAACTTAAAATAATTCAGACCGTGTTCAATATACCTGGAAAATACTACAACCAAGATCTAAGAAGATACCTCCATTCAAACCAAAGCTACCCCAATCCAACGTCCTCAGTGTAGTTTCTGCTAAAACTGTAGTTACACTAAAAACCAAAATTAACCCTCAAACCATTTCATATAAACAAGATAAATTGGTATACTTACCACTAAAAGAATCAGAGCTGAGAAAGATAATGCAGACAGGATGTTGAAGCCCATATTTACTAAGGCTAATCAGTTGACAGCACCAGGGCCTTGTCTACAATACTAAATGTGTTCTGAGGTCATATTTAGAAGAAGCTTCCCACATAAAATGCAATATTTTAAACCCAGACATGAGGATAAATACAATAAGCAGAGTCCAAGTGAAAACCAGTATAACAGCTAGTTCAGGAAGTCTGAACTCAAAGCATTCTCCTCTTTAGTTCAGCAGTTTTTTCATCTCGTGAGGCTGCATAGCTCTCTGCTATCTTTGCCAGAGCTTCATGGTATTTCTCCAAGCCAGCCCTCAGGTTAAGATAGATCTCCTAAGGTGAGAAAGTTAGTCAGTCAATGAGGTTCTCCCATCAGCAGTGTTAATGCTGATGCCTTACAGAGGATTTAAAAGACAGCAGGGCAGATTTTGGGTGAATCAGAGCTGCGCTCAGTGTTGCTCAGGAGTATCCATGGAACAGGAGGGGAAAGGCAGAGCAGATGAGCACAGGGACAGGAGAGTGATGGGAACTGCCATCTAAAATTCAGAGGAATCAGGCTATCCTACACTTACCTTTCAGCTTTGCCTGGCTCCCCGACCACAAGCCCTGCACACCGCCGAAGGGCCACAGGAGGGGAATTCCCCTCTGCAACAATGCAGTTCTCTCCCCTTCCCAAGTCCACTGATCCTTGTAAGGTTCAGAGGAGAACACTGATTCAGCAGACTGCCTATTATCCACACAATTGGGGCTCTCATGCAGTATTACGAAGTCCAAATGTGTTGCTTCATAGCCCCAAAGTGTTCCCTTCTCCTCCATCCTGCAGACTAAGGGTCACCTGAGAAGAGCCTAGCTCACACGGACTTTAGCTGGCATACAGCAGGACATCAAGTCTGCTGTGGGAAGAGTGCATGTGTTGGGAGGAAGCGGTAGGCACAAGAGCTGGCTAGTTATATCAGAGCTACTTAAATTAGTTCAGGTTGAACCAAATCCAAAACTGAAAATATTTAAACGAATCAAAAAAATCCATTTTAGGTTGAACAAAACAAGTCATTCAACCCAAAACATTTGATTACAGGCATTTTTAAAGGGCTGGAGGAAGAGGTGGTCAGGCCCGCCTTAAAACTTTTGTCATCACTATGAATTGCCACTATACATGTCCATTTATAGTCATTGGGCCAAGGAAAGAGTAAGAATGACTATGGCCTGGTGGTTAATGGTACTTCCCAAGGATTTGGTATAACCACGTTCAGGTTCTTGCTCCTATGACAATTTATAAGAAGTGGAACAGATTCAACAGGAGAGAGACAGACAGACGTTCACACCAGAATATTCCATAGCCTAATGGCAAGGGTCACTCCTACAATGTGGGTGACCCAAATACAAATCCCTTTTCCACATCAGGCAGCAAAGGGAATTCAGCCTAGGTCTTCCACAGCTCAGGTGAGTGCCCTAAGTACTGAGCTGAAGTTCTGAAAGAACCATCACCTCCTCACCCCAGTTTGTGAATAGTGCCTAAGTGCCAAAGGGGTTTTGGAGGGGGAAGGAGGAGGTTTGGGGGAGGTGAAACTATTTGGCAAATTTATGTCAAATTCACAAAGTTTTTGGTCAGCTGAAACTGCATTTTTTGGCAAATAAAGGGTTTTGCCCAGCTCTCCTCCCCAGTACTTAGAGGAGAATTCCTGCTTACCTGTGCTTTCATTTTTTCCTTTTCAGTGTTCTCGTTCAGCTGCTGGATTTTTAATCTGACTTGCTGGATTTCCTTGTGAATCGCCGTCACCTTCTCATAGACAGCCCCTCTCTTCTCCTGAACTCGGTTACAATACCTAAAGCAAGAAGGTATGAAATAGTTTGTGCTGAACCAATCACCTCACCCCAAATTAAATATAAACACCAAGATAGATTTCACACTGGATATGAGTGTCAAGGAAAGTGATTTTCTAAGTTACAATTAGAACAATTATTTGCAAAGGAAAAGTTGCATTTGTGGGATAAGTAACATTTATCCATCTAGGTGTACAGTTTATCTCCATCACATTGACATCAGAAAAGTTGACTCATTCTTAAATCCTAGAGCTATATAGCATCAAGAAACAAAACTCAAAGGAGTTAACATAAAACTTGTCAAACAGAAATTGCCCAATTGACTTCAATGGAGCTACACTAATTTAAACCCGCTGAGGATCTTGCCTTAAGTGTTTTTCTACTGTTGAGTGATGCATTCATCATACTCTAGAGCAGTGGTTCTCAAACTTACTTAATCCTGCCCCCATTCTTTGTGTCTGTAGTCATTTGCAAACACACACAGCCCCACTCATGCCACCAAAGTACATATATTTGTGCCCAGCTCTGAAGGCAGAATGGAAAGCAGTGGCTGCTGGCCAGATGCCCAGCTCTGAAGGCTGCCCCATGGTGAGCAGCAGTGCAGAAGTAAAGGTGGCATGAGATGGCATTGCCACCATTACTTCTCCACTGCTGCTGGCGGCATTGCTGCCTTCAGAACTGGGCACCAGACAGCAGCCACCACCTCCCAAAGCTTCTCATGATCCTGCAGAATACATTTTGTGTCCCCTGGTTTGAGAACCTCTGCTCTAGAGGCAGCATGGTGTAGTGGGACTGGAATCTTGAGTTCAAAGGCCAGCTCAGCCACAGAATTCCTACATGATCTCAACTTTTACTGTGTCTCAGTCTCTCCATCTTTAAAATGGGGTTAATACTGATCCATATCATGAAGATGTGAGAATTAGCTAGTATTATACTTTAAACTGTTTTGGAAGATTAGCTGTCTGACAATGCAGGGTCTGAAAAAGGATTTGGATAGTTTATGTTTCCATAAAATACTTCAGGACAGAATGTAGCTCGGTTTTGCATCAAAGTTGCACCATCACTAATTGAAAGTGTTACTATGTCTAGACCTGTGTGTTTTGTACCATTCTCTACCTGTGGACCTGGCCATAGAATTTAACAAATCACAAAGTTGTGCTGCACAAAATAAGTTTTAAAGTATTAAGTCTCTAGCTCTTGGAGATGCACTGGGGGGAGTAGGAGGGGAAGTAAAATGGGCCCAGCCAGTGCCAGCCCTCCCCAGCATCCCCCAGGACCCAGAACTGTGCAGGGAAGACCAACCCCACTGTGGGGGCACTAAGCAGTGGCTTGCTGTCAGATGGGACAAGCATTCAAACTTAAATAGTTTTGTCATTTCTGCTCCTACCTACAAGGAAAAGAAAAGATGCATTTTCCCACTCACCACCAAAAGTCCTTCCACTCTTCTAGTTGCCAAAACCCAAAGCCACCTCCCTTCCCTTCTTCGCTGCTAAAGCCCATAATTGTCAAAACACAGGAAACATCTACAAGGCAATTATGTGTTAATGCAAAAATCTACAGCTACACTAAAAATTTAGAAGAGCATTTAATATCATAGACTAAGGTCACAAGGGACCATTATGATCATCTAGTCTGACCTCCTGCATAATGCAGGCCATAGAATCTCACCCACCCACTCCTGTATCAAACCTGTGTCTGAGCCACTGAAGTCCTCAAATCATGGTTTAAAGACTTCAAGATGCAGAGAATCTTCCAGCAAATGACCTGTGCTCCACACTGCAGAGGAAGGCAAAAAAACCCCGGGGCTTCTGCCAATCTGCCCTGGAGGAAAATTCCTTCCCAACCCCAAATACAGCGATCAGCTAAACACTGAGCATGTGGGCAAGACTCACCAGCCAAACACTCAGGAAAGAATTCTCTGTAGTAACTCAGATCCCACCCCATCTAACATCCCATCACAAGCCATTGGGCATATTTACCGCTAGTAGTCAAAGACGAATTAATTGCCAAAATTAGGCTATCCCATTATACCATCCCCTCCATAAAACTTATCAAGTTTTGTCTTATCAAAAGCAAACAATTCTATATTGTGCTGCCTTCATTTTTGATTTAATTAAAAATTTCAATTTACTTTAAGTTACTTCAAAATTTAATAGAGGAGTGATAGAAATCAGGGGGATCTGCCATAAATTCTAGGCCCAGCATTCTGCAGAGAGCAGAAGCCCTTAAGTAGGACCAGAGGACTCAGTTAACTTTCCCCATCTAAATGAAGATGCTTCCTAAACACTCCGTTCACTTGGCCAGTAATGTTCTGTATCCCCTTTGACACTATTGAAGACTGGTGTTTAAAATACTATCACAGGCCAGCTGCTCCTAGGTCTTACAGTAGCCCTGTGTTTACAATATCACAGTCTGCCATCATGAAAAGGCTTGTGATGTTCCAAGCACAGTCTTACAATGGGCCTGCAGCATCACGTAGGAGGGAAGATGAACTGGGAAGCTTTGATCAAATGACACTTTTCCCTTTTGTTTTAGACATGTCACATCAGGATAATACCCCCCTGAGATACAAGACCCCATTTCCCTGTGGGTCTTGAATGGCTTTGATAATGAGCAAAAGTGGCAAGGGAAATTATGAAAAAGTCATAAAAGGCAAATGGGGCTTTGTTGAAGTCTGATGAGTTGGAAAATTATCCCAGTGTGACATTTTCTTTAAAAAGAAAAAACAAAGCTAAGCATTATAAATTGAATTAGTAATCCACTGAAAGAGTTGCTGTCAACTCACATTGCAATTATTGATCCGAGTCCCCAAGTGCTTGCCTACAGCATTACTGGTCTTCACAGAACTATCCCCCATCACTACCATTTCCATCTATGCTACTTGTTACATGATTGTATCAGGGATGTGAATTTTTGTAAGTGTATATCTGATAAAGTAGCGCCAGGCACAAATGCCAACTCATCCGTACTCAAATACTGTGCGCTTGTACTGCTCAACGTCCTCATGTTTCTTTTTTATCCTTATTTCAGCCGTAGACAGCTTCTCACGCTTAGCGTTGACCAGTCTCTTTAAGGACATTTCATCTGTTGCGGCATTCTTCAACTCTAACTGGCCATTCTCAATCTGGTCCTCGAGATTTCTGACCTACAGTATTTTGAAAGAAAGACTGAAAAGCAATTCTATAAAAATCAAAGAAATGCAATGTCTCTCTATTGGATATTTGCCAAAATAGAACTTTGCTCTCTCTCATTTTGATAGTCTAAAAACCCAGTTAGTTCTTCCTAGAAATTCAACAGTTAAACACACTTTGTAAATATTTAACAGGTCAGGCTTGGTGGATCACATCACGTAGACTGCCAGTAATTACTGCAATATACTACAGTAAATGACATAGGACAAATATTCAAAACTTTACTATGTTTTGCCAAAAGAAGTGATAGTAAGGTAGCTATTTTTATTTTTACTTACTGAAATACTCTGTCATTCTCCAGAACTGTTAGCCCTAATTAGAAAGGTACCATATGTCATGACAAAAAAAATTTGTCCAATAAAAAATTGGTTTGCAATACTGATAAAATTAAGGTGCTTGTTAAAATGATCATTGTGGGTACAATGATATTTCCTCCTTTTGGCTTCCGCTCTTCCCATACGAAGAACAGTTTAAAATTCAAACTTCCCTCCTCCAAATAAATAACCCTCTAGAAAAAGACGATGATACATGCTATTTTGGCTTATGTTTCTACGGTAATACATTCTTCCACTACTAAAGATGGCAACAAATTTACAGATTCTTGTGACCTTAAAATCAAAATGTTCCCTCCTACCTACAGATGTGCTATGGGAAGTTACTGTACTCAACCCCAACAGTAGCTGCATTTTGATAGTGCTGCTTATAAATAGTTTTGAAGTAGCTTCGGGTCTTTTCGGATAACAGGAACTATGGAAATCGAAGATGATAAAGAAAATAGGTACTGGCTGTTATGTCTAGGTGCTGGAAGACAGCATGCTTTGCTTTGAAATAGATTCCATTTTAGCAAATATTACTTATACTGTTGCATAGTGGTTTCTTTTTTCAGATTCATATCCTAAGCAAAAAATAAGAGCAACAGGCAGAAGCACTTGCATGAAATTAAAACCCAGTACTTAACAGAGCAATTTATTTCTTACATGCAGTTAGAGGGGGCACACAAGTACATAATACAAACCTCTGATGAGATATTGGCCATTCTCTCCACATTTGCTCCTTGGCTTTGCATTTTCTTTTGGTATAATTGCACCTCCAGTTGACATGATGGCAGAATCTCAACTAGGTCTCGATAACCTTCATACTTCTCAATAACCTCTTGCTTTACAAAAGAAAGAAGAAAAAGCTATTTACTTAAAGAAATGAGTGAAATGTGATTTCTCTTATGTTCTGCAGTAATGCATATTTGCTCTTGTACCTAATCCTTCAATGTCTGGTTGTAAACTGGAATTAAAGAAATCAAGTAACTTCAAAATTGTTGCTGAAAGCAAGTAAATTTTGAATTTGCCAACAAGATTATGCATCGGAGGAAAAAGCCACTGGCTTGGAAAGGCAGAGATGACACCTAGGTGCTGTACTCAACCAAACCTTCAGATACAAGGAAGTAAATTTATCTATTCAACATGCTACAAGGCCTTTTGGGGAAGAGAATAGAATTTTTCATTGTATAACTTGCATGTCAGTAGAAGTGCAATTATCTTAATAGTCTGAACTAACATTACACAGGGATGTTTGATTCATCTATGCTTCAGTGAAGCTCACAACTTTCTCTTTAGATTTCTCTCCCTGTTTATACAGTTTGAGGTGTGAAGTTATTACCATCTGACTCTAATCAGCCTGCTCACGAGACACACAAACAAACAAACTTTGTGGCTGTAAGATTTGTACTTAAATATACAGTAACGCCTCACTTAAAGTTGTCCCGCTTAACACTGTTTCGTTGCTGATCAATTAGGGAGCACACTCATTTAAAGTTGTGTAATGCTCCGCTCTTACGTTGTTTGGCTGCCTGCTTTCTCCACAGCTGGCAGCCTCCCTATGGCCCCCTCCCCCTAGCGCCTCTCACCCACCAGAAGACTCTGCGTATCAGCGCTTTCCCCCCTCCTCCCCGTGGCAGTCAGCTGGCTTGCAGAGTTTTTTTTAGGCGGAGGGAGGGGGAACCTGCGCACTGAGTCCTCGCTCCTCCCCCCTCCCTCCAAAATGCCACAAGCCAGCTGATTGCCGCCAGCAGGAGGCAGGGAAGGGAGTGGAAGTGTGTTGAGTCCTCGCTCCTCCTGCCTCTCTCCTGTCCGGAGCAATCAGCTAGCTTGCCACATTCAGAAGGCAGGGGGAGCCTGCACACCGAGTCCTTGCTCCTTCCCCCTCCCGTCTGCTTCCAAAATGCCACAAGTCAGCTGATTGCCCTTGGCAGGAGAAGCAAGGATTCAGCGCGCCTCCACTCCCTTCCCTGCCAGCGGCAATCAGCTGGCTTGCAGTGTTTTGGAGGCAGGGGGAGGTGCAAGAACTTGAATGCGACAAGCCAGCTGACTGCCCCAGGCAGAAGCGGGGGGGAGAAGCGAGGACTCGGCGCACCTCCCCTCTCCTTCCCCTATACAGCAATCAGCTGGCTTGGCATTTAGAAGGGAGGGGACGGAGAGAGGAGGAACCAGGATGCAGCAAGCAAAGTAAAGGGGAAGAAGAGACAAGTCAAGGGTGGGGGCTTGGGGGAAGAAGTGGAGTGGGCAGGCTGAAGGTTGAACCCCCCTGCCTCTGGTCCTTGCAGAGTAGGGGAAGCTGCCTTGGAACCTAACCACCACCCCCAACCCCATTTATATTAATTCTTATGGGGAAATTAGATTCACTTAACATTGTTTCACTTAAAGTCGCATTTTTCAGGAACATAACCACAACATCAAGTGAGGAATTACTGTATACAGTCTAAAACTTCTCTGCCTACTATTTTTACAGGTAACTGAAAAGATAGGTAAACAATTGAAGAAGTTAGAGGAATGTGTTCCTGTATTTTCCTCCTATTTAGTTTGCACATTTCACAGATTATATATTGGGGGGAGGGGCAGATTCCAATGTTGCCCCTGAATTGCCATTTAGTTTCCTCCTGTTTGTCATGAGTCTTCACACATCAAGAGTGGAACATTAAGAATACAAAAGAAACAACAGAAAACCAAAAATTGGAAAGGGGACTCAGGGATGCTTAGTTCCTGAAGCTACTATTGCTTTTTTGCAGCTTACTAAGATTTCAAGTTGATTGTGTACTTAAATTATCTGCTTCCTTTTGATTAACTTCCTCTATTTTAACTGGAGTGAACCTATGTCAGACAATTTTGGAATTAGATTGTTGTTTAGGGATAAAGTGTTTCCAGAGAGAGGAAACCAACCCTCCAGATTCAAAACTACTGAGTGAGAACAGAGGTAACCCTGGAGCACCTGGTCAAGAGGCCAAGGCCTGGGAAGAGGTGTTAAAACAGTGTCAGGATGGTGGATGCAGTCAGCTGGACAGGTTCAAGGGACCCAACATTTCAAAGTTTAGTATTACAGATGGAACAATCAATAGCACTACTTGTGATCCCATGCTCAAAGGAGGTGTTCTCCAAATTTCAGAAGTTTATTTTCTTTCATCTGAAACTAAATTCTTAAACTCCCTGCTAATCACCTATTGCTGATCTTTTTTAAAAATGATGCACAAGCAGCTCTCGATATTATGCCAGAAGACAGACTCATATCATTACTCGTGTCTTGCCTATCAGAGGGAATTTAATAGACTGAAATAAGTACAAAGCTGCCATAATACAGTGACCAAGACTTACCTTGGTTTTCTTGAGTTTCTGGACAGTCTCCTTCATATGTTCTTTGTAATTCTTCAGTTCCTCTGGAGACTCTACAATTTTTGATTTCAGTTGCTCTTGTTCTTCTTTCAAAGTAGCCATTGTCACTTTTAGCTGATTCTAATTAGCAAGACAATTAAAATGTGTGGCTGATATCTCAATTTTACTCGGTTTTAATAATGCTGTAAGTGATTACTTGTCTTCTGATGCTTTAAGTAGAAGTGAGAAGAGCCGTTCAGTGAGGCAGGGTTCTGCATTGACCATCTTGTGCAGAACAGCATTTTACTGCTATCTAGCAAGTTGTTCTACATCAGAACATTTTTGTTGTAGTATTTTTCTTTTAAAAACCAAAATTCTATTACATTATCTTAAGAATGTTACAGTTGCCAAGCAAAGCACTCAGGTCAGCAAATGCCAAAGTTAAGGCTGCCTTAATTCTGCTTCCTTTTGTACGCGCATTGTGGTACAATTTTGAGTTACATGACTGCATGTTATTTTTGCTGCACTCATGCTTGCTGCAAACATTCTTGCCAATGAAATTCACTACCCAAATATTAATGAATAAGAGGTCACAAATACCAGTAGAGCTAAACAGCCAGCTGTATGCACAAGAATATTCATAATTTTTTTCCTCCATTTGCCCAGTTCTAGTCCTGGCCAATATTCTCCCTCTCTGTAAAATAGGAAATGTCTAAGGAAGTAAGGGCTACTGCCAAGAATTTAGGGGATGCCCCATTTCCCGCACTCATTCTAGAGTGTTTTCACATTCTTTGAAGACTTAAAGGTGATATAGCTATTCCATTAAGAATTAACTACTTTAAAAGGATGTCAGTTCTATAGTTAGACATTCAAATCAGGAATTTCCAAAGGTAGCATATTCAGCCTTAACTCTATGCGTTTATTTGCATGAAACAATAGTCTTTAGTTATGGGATCATTTCTTTCTTTAATACAGTGCAATATAAAGCTGTTCTACAACTTTAGATACTAGCAATATTTCCACCTTGCATACTTACACAACTTTAAGTGTTATAATGGTCCATTATCTTTTCCGATTTAGGACCAGATGTACTTAACATCTACATATTTTTCTTTCCAAAGAAGAAAGATGGAGGCAAGGCATAACAGGAATAATATATCCCAAGCACCTTACAGGATCAGTAAGAAGGAACTCAGCTTCATTTGATGTGCATCATACGAAATGGGCATCATATCAACTGCACTATGCATACATAAAGTGAAATTTTCAAAGACTCATAATTTGATCAAGTTAAAACCCAATTTTCAAATGTTTAAAGGGACTTTTCCATGAGGGCTTCTTCTGTGCCAAATTTCAACTTTACATCTCCAGCTCTGTCAGCATTATTACAGCAGTTCACGAAGTTGTAAGATTGGTTTTTTATAGCCTCCTCCCCTGCTCTGCACTCTTCACACTCAAACGTCCAAAATCTTTCAACTCAGCTTGCCCAAAGTATCACTTATGGGCAGAGACCAAGTCTAGAAAATTTCAGCCTGAAAGGTGAAGATAGAGGTTTGGAACAGAAGTGTTTAGGCCTTGGCTACAAACAAAAGTTGTACAGCTTTTACTATACTAGTACAGTTGAAATGTTACAAAAGCTCTTGTGAGAGCAAGTATCAGAGGAGTACCCGTGTTAGGGCTTGGCTACACTGCAGAGATACAGCACTGGTGCTGGCTTTACAGCGCTGTAACTTACTGCCCGTCCACAATGGCAAGGCACACACAGCACTGTATCTCCCTGGCTACAGTGCTGGCTTACTCCACCTTGGCCTGGGGAATAACGACTATAGCACTGCTCTTGTAGCGAGGTGCCAGTGTAAACAGTGATTAATCTTACTATGCTGTAACTGACCTCCGGAACATTCCCATAATGCTTTTTAAATAAAGATAACGCTCTTTGTTTTGTCGTGATGCCTCTTTGTTTTGTTGTGAACTCAGGGCTCCCGGAGCTGCTTATCTAAAAAACAAACACAGCTACTGTTTGCTCGAGCAGAGGCAGACAGGGGGATTCCTTTGGAATGTCCACAGCTAGTGTTTGCTTGAGGAGAGAAGCAGCCCGGAGGGTGGGAGTGGGGAGTCCATTTTGGAGCAGCTGCTTATCTGGTCTGAAGGCTATTTGCATTTAGTGAACGAGAGAGGGGTGGGGGAAGGGGTCGAAATTTTAAAAATGATTGAAGGTTGGTGCTGTGTATCTTCAAGTCCTTAGAACTTGCAAGGCAGGGTGCTGACACAGTGTCAGCTCCAAAAATCCACTCTCTCTGTCTCCCCCACACTCCCTGTCACACTCCATCCCACCCCCCCCTTTTGAAAAGCACGTTGCAGCCACTTGAATGCTGGGATAGCTGCCCATAATGCACCATTCTCAACACCACTGCAAATGCTGCAAATGTGGCCACACTGCAGAGCTAGTAGCTGTCAGTGTGGCCACACTGCAGCTCTTTCTCTACACAGCGGTACGAAGACAGCTTTAACTCCCAGTGCTGTACAGCTGCAAGTGTAGCCAAACCCTTAGTTTGGATTTGTAAAAAGCAAAAAAGATTCCTGTAGCACCTTATAGACTAACAGATGTATTGGAGCATAAGCTTTCATGGGTGAATACCACTTTGCCAGAAGCATGTGGGGGGCAAAGTTATACCAGTATAAAGATATTTATACCAATATAGCTATTGCTGTAAAAGAAAGGGAATAAGCTATATTGATATTAGCACCATTATTCCAATATGACTGCATCCACATTATGGTCTGTACTGGGGTAATTATTTGGTATATAAAAGTCTCATCCTTAACTGAAATAGCCATACTAATGCAAAAATTGTGTTTCACCTGGAGTTAGAAACCTTAATTATGAGAGCTGGAGTCTCAGATATATCAAAACCAAATTCTATTCTTATCATGCAAGTTTCCATGAAATACAAATATAGAAGTGGTTTTTAAAATGCAATCAAGTTTCATTATCTGAACCATTCACACTGCACATAGCTAGCAGAAGTTAGGCAGAAAAATCTGATGCTATATTAAAGACAAGCTCCATCACTTACTGCAGGCTACTGTTCAAATCCCATTTAAATTGAAGTTATACTTACCAGACTTCGGGTTCTCTCTGCAACTTCTGCTTTCTTTTGGGAAGTCACTTCTTGCAAGGCTGTCTAATGAAGAGAATAATTGTTTGCCAGTTAAAAGAGGAGAATTATTAGTATGGCTTCTGGTTTTATGTTTGAACTTTTACTACAGAGAAGAGACTACTGAAAAAAGCAGTTACCAGCTACCTGCACAGCTATCCCTTCTCAGGGTCTCAGCACATGCACCCCACAGGTGTCAGGCTTTGGGTGCAATTCCACAATTCACCTCTCTTAGACGAGGACCTGTGTTACAGCCCCCTAGGTACCAACCACGACTACTTCAGCAAGTGCAACTGGGGTTTGGACCTTGCCATTGAGGCATCTAGGAGTGGTTACCATTGACTTATGCACAGAGGCCACACAGCCTTCTCAAACAGTATTGCTGAATATTAACAAAACAGCTTTCAGAAACATGATGGGTTACAAACAAAAAGGGAGATCTAACCACATGGATCTTGCCTTTTAACTACTCCTGGCCTAGATGCTTAGGCCCCGCTTAGAGAGAACATGCCTGCCTGTAGTTCCTGTTTCTTCCCCCCACCACCCATGTGGGCATGCTGACCACTTTCCCCCTCCCTTTCTATTAGGGGCATCTTTTAACCAGTCAGGGTCTTTTGATCTTTAGCATGTTCCAGTGATAGCCCCAAGGTACTCTTAGCTGATTTGAAGGTGTGTACCTGCTGCTGTCTCATCTGAGGGTGTCTACACTGCAATTGAAGCAGTAATTGCAGCTTGGGTAAACACACCTGCGCTAGCATTGCTAAAAAAAGCAGTGCAGATGTGGCAGCACAGGTTTGAACAGGTAACAAAGGCCCTTGGTGTGCTTGTACAGCCCTTGCCGCCATAGCTACGCTGCTATTTTTAGCCATGCTAACACAGATAAAACTAGTACGGGTATATCTACCTGAGCTGCCATCACACCTCAGGCTCCATTGCAGACATACCCTTGAGTCCCTATTCCCTGCCCAGGCCAATCCCCAGCTCTGGGTTGACTTAACCCTTTCAGTTCAAGTAGGCAGCAACACAAAATTAAATGGGGAAACAGTTTTACAATATTCATTATAATGCAGCAGATCTCAGTTCCTCACACATGCAATTTGTTTCTGTAATGAAAAACAGACTATTTCACACACTGCTTCTGATCCCTATGGACCCAGCTATTAGCTTCGTTCCCTCATAGGTACCAGCACAAGTTAATGCTAGAGAGTACCATAGGACTCAAGACCAGAATAGATGTAAATGCCTTAAATATTTTGACTTTGCTTTTAGTTTTAATCAAATCTCCCCTCAAGTTTTCATAGGATAAATCCAAAGAAATAATAAATGCCCACAATCAGAAGTCATAGTAGCTGTACTTTGTGACAACTTCAGAAATGCATATAAATAAGGCATACCGTTTTTTGACGATAGTCCTGGTTTAGTACTTGCTGCAGTTCTTGAATATCATCAGACAGCTGCCTGAACTCTGCTTTCTGCTCTACTGGTATTGTACTAAACACAAAGATATGATGTTTGATCTTGTTAGTGCACACCAAGTGTCAGCGAGCTCAGGGCTGTGTAGTACAGACAGAAAGACACTTTTCCTGCCTCAGAGGGTCTTAGGATCAGCTACAGACAGTGACCTGGATGACCAGTTGAAGACCTAATCTCACATAATTTTCTTTTTAATATTGCTTTAGGGGGTTATTGTTGAAAGATTTCATAGCTACAATATGATTTAAGGAGTGGATTTAAATAAAGAGGGAGCACAAGGAGTGAGAGCTGTAAGTGTAAGAGGAAACACGGAAGAAAATGCAAAAACAAGAGTAAGAAAATGATATTGATCTATCTAGATATTTGAATTATAAAAAATGTAATATTTTTGCAGCAATATAGCTTAAAGTTGTAGACTTAAGCACAGGACTAACATCAGACAGGAGACTCTCCTAGTGTATACTGACAGCAATTCTTGAGTACTGGAAAACTCCTTAGTTTTCAAATTGGTCTTGGAAATTAGAAAAGAACAAGAAGTGGCTATGGATAAGGGAGGAAAAAAAAAAAAAAAGACAGCAGCACACAGAGGTGGGGAGCTGGACTGATGAGAACGGGTTGGAAAACATGAGTAAAGGAGGCAGCTAACCCCATGGAGGGAGTCAGAAGTAGTCATGTAATTGTAACTAAGACTTGAGAAATATTAGTCTGAGGCATATTTAAAATAGGATCTTCCATCTTTAACATACCTTTAGTTAGAACAACCTGAATTTGGAACTGGTGACTGGTAATAGAGCAAGTCACTGGTGGGACATCCCACAGAGAGAAAACACTGACCTACAGTCCCTAATGGTGACAACCGACAGCGATGATAAACTTGAGTACTCTGCCAAAGGAATGGGCATGAGGGAGCCCCATGTGACGGGGTGAAAGCTAATGGAAGGCTGGAGGAGAGAGAAAGTCCATGGAACAGGAGTGCAGACTCACTTAAATATACAAAGGAAGTAAGACAAGGGAGCAAAAAGAATGAGAAATCAAGAGCAGAGAAGTAACACTAGACAAAGAAGTAAAGCTTGACAAAGTCTTAAAGATACAGAACAGAACACTGAAAACTTGATGCAGGACAACTATTTAGCTTTTCTATGATGCTTTGCAAATAGTAGTCTAATTAACCCTCAACATCTCCTGTGAGGTAGGCAGTAGTATAGTTCCCTTCAAGGTGCGCAGCTGCATATACTGCTAGCTGGTCCCACAGTGCTTGCTCCTCCAGTAGTGTTCACCATGAGCTACCAGACAGTGCAGCTGCACAGCAGGTGGTTTGATGTGGCTCCCCTTCCTCTGAATGCTGCAGTTTGAGAGAAAAGCTGACCCTGGCTGAGATAATACAAGCAGCACATACTAATGTATACAGTAGATAGAACTATTAGTACAGAAGGTAAATGGAGGCAGGACTGACAACTTTACACACTACTATAAAAGCTGCCATACTGGGTCAGACCATGGTCCATTTTGCCCAGTATCTTGTCTCCAACAGTGGCAGAGCTTCCGGGGGAGTGTACAGAACAGGGCAATTGTGGAAGTATCCACCCATCTTCCTCTGCTGGCTTCAGGTAGTCAAAGGGTTAGGGTGACCCCGAGCATGGGACTGCATCCCCCTGACCATCTTGTCTAATAGTCATTAATGGAACTATGCTCCAAGAACTTATCCAGTTCTTTTTTGAACCCAGTTATACTTTTGGTAATCAGAAGATCACATGGCAATGAGTTCCACAGCTTAGTTGTGCACTGTGTGAAAAAGTACTTCCTCTTGCTGTGTTAACCCTGCTGCCTATTACTTTCATCAGGTGACCCTTGGTTTGTGTGTCGTATGAAAGGGTAAACACTTCTTACTCACTTTTTCCTCACCATTCAAGATTTTATAGACCTCTATAATAATTCCCTTAGCTATTTCTTTTCTAAGATGATCAGATCCAATATTTTTAGTCTCTCGTCATATGGAAGCTGTTCCATACCTGTGACAATCTTTGTTGCCATTCTCTGAATCTTTTCCAGTTCCACTATATCTTTTCAGATGGGGCAACCAGAACTGGACACAATATTTAAGGTGTGGACACACCAGGAATTATATAGTGGCATTATGCTACTTGTCTTATTTTCTATCCATTTTCTAACACAGTGAGCCTTTTTGGCCACTGCTGTGCAGGTAGCTGTCATTTTCACTGTGACTAAGATCTTTCTTATGTGGTAACAGCTACTTTAGAACCCATCACAGTAGATATAAAGTTAGGATTTTTTTCCAGTATACATTACTTCGCATTTAATGTTGAATTTCATCAGCCTTACTGTTTCCCCAGTCACCAGTTTTATGAGAACCCTCTAACTCCCGGCAGTCTGCTTTGAACTTAGCCTCTTGAATAGTTTTGAGCCATCTGCAAACTTTGCCACTTCAACATATTAATCAATCTGGAAAAGGGGGTGAACAGCGAACAGGTTGGAGTACAGATCCTTGAGGGGACTCCACTGGCCACCTCTCTACATTGTAAAAAAATGGACCATTTTACTCCTATCCTTTGTCTCCTATCTTTCAAACAGCTACTTGTTATACTACATTTTGGTTTTCATTTTTATTAATAGATTCACAGATTTAACACCAGAAAGGACCACTGTGATCACCTAATCTGGCCTTCTGAAAACACATGGGCCACAGAATTACACCCTGTAATTCCTGTAGCAAGTCTGTAGCTTGTGGTTGAGCTAGAGCATCTGTATAGTTATTTAAAAACTTCAAGTGATTTAGAATCCACCATGCATCCAACTTAGTTACTTGGCCCAATGGTTAATTGCCCTCACTACTAGAAATGTGCACCTTATTTCTAGTATAAATTTATCTGGTTTCAGGTTCGAACTACTGATCTCGTCAAGCAGGCAAAGACATAATTAAAGAGCCCGCTATTAGCCATCTTCTCCCCATCCAGATACCTTTAGACCATGATGAAATCACCTCTTTACCTTCTCTTAATTAAGCTAAATACAGTGACAGACATAAGCTCAGTCTAAGGCATATTTTCTAGACCTTGAATCATTCTGATAGCTCTTTTCTGAATCTTTTCCACATCCCATTTTGAAGGGGGGACATGAGAAATGGACACTGGTGTAGTAATGGTCTCATTAAAGCAAAGGTTATACACAGAATGCCACTTCCTAGTCAATATTCCTCTGCTTATATATCCAACAGTCATACTGGCCATCAGCCAATAGAAGGTCACATTTAGTTGGCTATCCACCATGAACCCTAAGTTCTGAAAAGGACTTTAAAGTACTTTAAACTATATCCACCGTATATATGCTCTTGAACACAGCATTCTTTCATTCTAATAAAATGGTACTATGTTTCTAAAGTCACTATCTCCCACAATCAGTTCTAAAAAGATGCTCAGAATATCAGATCTGTTAACTCTGAACATGACCCACAAAGGCACTGAAAGTAACCCCCACAACCTCTTAGGGAAACCCCTCAAAGAAACTACTCAAACACCAGCAAACAGAGAAAGATGCCATGGGAAAAGTTGTGTGTGCCTGAATTATAGTTATGGGCTAACTAATCAAACGCCCATAGGATTGGCACTAGGTACAAGAGAATCCCACCGTCTATCCACAGCTACGAAACATTTGACCAACAGAAGAAGGTTGATTAGCTCAGGAGACAGAACTTTCACAGGAGCTGGACTAACTATGGAAAGAAGAAAAACTGATCACCTGTCTCATCAGTTTAAGAATTAAATGCAAACTCATCTTTTAAAATTTCCCCTCAATTGCTTTACCCAGAAAAATAAGTCCATTTAAAAGCAACTTAACCAAGCTATTTCGCCTACAGCCTACAAGGAAGAAAGACTGTTACTTCTATCTTTAAAATAGATGGCAGATTCTCAGACACTGATGAGGCCATATAATGCCTCAGTTGATTTAGAAAAGTCAGTCAACAGCAACATTGCTTCTGTTCTAAGACAACAGCTTAATATTCCCAGTTAGATGGCACGTGAATGTGTGTTATAACTGCAAAATGCACAGAGGTCAATTACTAGACCCCGTACTCACTCAAGTTTCTCTAGCTTCACTGCTGCCTCCTGATTTGCTGTCTGCAGTTGCTGTATTTTTTCCAGAGTTGATTTCTGAAAATTAAGTTTAAGGTATTTTAAGTGATTAGTTTACATTATATGGGAGAACAAGCAGATTTATAATCAACCTACAACATGTTCCTCACACAGCCAGGTTGGTCCTATAATCCATGTGCATAATTTGTTTGTACTGCTAACCTGCCCAGCTGAGATAATTAGTGGTAGTTCTTGGTCTGTACTTGGTAGTTACTGGTCTGTAGTTCTAGCTTCAGAGTTTTCTGCTTAGTGACTCTTACCTCTCACACTCTCCTCAAAGTGGAAGTTTTCCAAGTGTCCAAGTCTTTACTCCCTGTACTTGAATATTTCACGAGATACTAGAGGGGGCCCCAGCTGCTAGGCCTAAAAATTGACTTGACAATTATCCTGTACTGAAGCCCATATTTTAAAGATTCCAGTATGCATGTTTATTTCCAGAAATATCCAGATACTAAATTTAATGTGCAACAGGAAAGACAACGAGCACGTTGATAGACAAGTGGTCTAATTCATACCAAGTTACAAGGATGGATATATCCAAATACTGATTATAACAAACTGCAGTTATGTGGCAACTGGTGTTCTGTAAGATACTGTAACAGAATGGGCTCCTATGCCTACAGAGATCCCCATTCTGCCCAGTAAGAAATGTGACTTTTAAAGTTACTGTTTCACATATTTAGCAAGGGTCCATCACCAATATTCCTTCTATCTGTGCCTTTCAAGAGCCAAAGACTCTGTAGGTAAGTGATGAAATCCTGGATGTATATCAGAATCAGCAGAAAAGCTATACACAGCTCATGTACTTTAGCTTAGCTCCCAAGACAGCAAGCATATTAGAAATAACCAAGTCTTGAGCAGAAAGGTGCTTCCCCTTTCATTTCTACACCATGGTTTTTTGGAAGCCATTATTAGGGAAAGGCTTTATTGAAAAGATAGGTCTCAGTTTTTTATCTGAATGTGTTTAAGTTTGGGCTTAATCTGTGCTTCTCTGGCATTAAGTTACATACCCAAGTTCCATCAGCTGAAAGCATCATGCCTTAACTGCCCAAGTCTTATCCTGGGTATCACCAGCTGTTTCATCCCTGTAGAGTGCAACTGTCAAAATATTGCCGACAAAGCAGTCTCTATAACAGATGGGCTCTAACCAATTGTGGCTTCATAGGTTAGCACTCCCACTTGCAATTCAAATTGGAAATGAAAGAGAAACCAGACGAGTTCGTTGAGCACTAGCCAGGTTTTGTTGGCTAGGATGCAGAAAACTGTGTGCTTTACCAGCTGAATTTCCCATGTACTGGTTAGATTCAACGCCAGGTATAGCAGGTAGAGTATTCTACCTGGAGGTGATCAAAGTGTACATCATCCAAACCAGATCATCCAACAGGAAACAGTGTAATAGCCTTCCATCACAATATGTGTCTAAAACGTTGATTCAGTGGTGAGGTAAGAGAATAGAAAAATTCCTAACTTCCCCTTTCCACCACTGTCTTTCCTAGACTGACCGACACAGCTTGTCTTTTATACAGCTGTTTATTTCTTCCAAACACTGAGGCATGCTTAAATGGGCCGAAGTTAGATGAAAATAAGAATTGACATGTTTCCTCAGCATATCACACCGAAGTGTTTCTGAAACTATTTACCAGTGCCTCGTGTTTGATCAGAGCCCATAGCTCAATGGCACAATAAGACTTGCCTGTATTCAGCTGGTACCTGTAGGTGCTTTCCAACAGCTGGAAAAAATTAAGATTCCTTCCTACCCCGTAAACACTTAAATGTTTTCCCTAATGCATAGGCAGGAGTTTTCCTCTCTTCAAGATCTGTCTTACAGAAAGACAAAGTTGTTACAGCCCCTTTGAAAAAAAGTTGTAACACATGGCAGGCTAGTGTAATTTCCCAAATAGTACTTCAGTTTCTAAACTTCCAGATATAAATAAATAATTATATTTTTGATGGTCTTACTTGAGCTGTTTCTTACAAACTACACATATCTTACATATGCCCACTGGAATTCCATGTAGATCTCACGACGTGACTCTTGGAAGTGAATAAAGTTAAGAATGCCACTCAAGAAACGAGCTGTCCGCTTTGCTTCTAAAAGAGAGGAATAGCAAAGAGTGGGTGTTTTGGTCTCTATATGGCCCATAATTGGAAAACTTGAGCACAGCAAAACTCAAACAGCTAAATAGAGGCAAAGGCTGAATGAAGAAAAGTACCATGTTAAAGATGCTCTGGATATTTTAGTATTACAAATGTACTATACTCCAAGGAAAGTTAGGAGGTCAATTCACCCATATTGGCTTAGAAGAGAATTTCTTACAGAACTTCAGTGCCAGTTTGGTGGTTGGGGGGGTGTATTTTGAGAGATATCAAGTATGTTTTAGAAAGGAACAAATCTTCCACAGTCATGAAATGTACTTAAATTGATATGATTAAGTTATGTCAATTTCTGAAAAAATTAAGCAAACCCAAGTCTTATAGCTATTCCCTTGCCAGTATTTGGAAAAAAGATTTAATTTGATTGTACAATCAACTGCACCAAGCCATGAATTTATGATGCACCCAGATGCATTGTCAAGGACTTTATACAATCTAAAAATAAATTACAAACTGGCATAACGTCTCAGAAAAACAGCCATTCCCCTGAAAACACTTAGCACTGACTAATGTCGGTACAAAAAAAGACAAAAAAAGAAAGAAGGGAAGCCAAAAAAAAAAAAAAAAAGTCAGCAACCCGAACAGGAAAACCTTGCACTAAACCCTGAAGACAGCTACACAGGGACTTCAGCAGACATATTCAAAGAGAATCCACAGCTAGGTCCCTGAACTGAGAAGGCTCTTCTTGTCCCAGCTCAATTCAAATTGAATTTTGGAATAGAGAACAAGGACACTCCTGGCCAACCTCAAATGCTTTGGCAGGAAAACAGGAAGATGCAGAAATCAACTTAAAGAAATTTCTTTAGCAAATTTAACAAAGTCTTTCCTGAATGGCCTGTGCCACACCAGAATTGCAACAGTGTGTTGGCAAGAGAGTGGAAGAAAGGAAGAAATACAAGTGTTTCCTATAGAAATATTTCCCCCCAGGAAATCCACATTATCGAGTTCCAGTCCTGTCACCTATCTCATAACCCTTTCTACTTTTTAAGAGTAATTACAAACAACCATATATTGCAAAACTACTGAAAAACCATAAGATTACTATCTAACCTAGTAGCAAGACAGAATTGTAATATTTTGTAAGAGAGCTGAGATTTATTAGCTAATTAGTATAGCTGGATTGGCTAAAGCAGTCCAAGAACTATTTAATGAACTGATCTTCTCTGGAGACCATACCACGAGGTTCAAAAGTAGCCAGCTGCTGGCTCCACTACACCACAATTGTCTACCGCAGTGTAGAAAGTAAAACCCAAGAGTCTTCAAAGATATTTCATAGAAATGGCCCAGGCACCACATGTTTTGTTAAACATGGATGGGTTAACAAAAGCTTGCTTACTTGGGTTTATGACATCAGCAATCTGAAAGTCATTAATACGGCAGACTGGAAGAAAACGCTCCCTGTGGGAAGAAAAAAAAAAAAAAAAAAGATACTGAATATTAGTTCTGTGAATAAGCCTACTTCAAATGGCCACTACATTACTTTTGCCCTATATAATCTAGAGTACATGGGTGTACTCCCACAACAGTAGAGTCTGAATGTATCCTGGTACTGCACACAATGGTGATCAGACACGGCAGAATAAACCCACAAATAGCATTTTAACAGAATTGCATTCACAAACTAATATTATAGATCCTAAGTTGTTACAGTGCCTTGCATACAGATTTTTTTTAAGTTACTTTTCACAGGACACCTAAATTTAGAGCATTTTAGTGGACACTAAACAGAAACAGAAAAAGAAATAGAAGTGGTCTAATATGTATAAACTTATACGTCAATCTGCCCAATGTCAATTATTCCACCACACATTGAATAGAGCAGTGTCTGTCAGAGCAGTGCCTCTAACAATGGCAGACATAACTGGGGTCATACTTCAGGCTTATGTAACAGCTACTCGAAGATCCTCCTCCATATCTAAATGATTAGCCTCTGTCATGGGCCTTGGTGAACTGCTTCAAGCTATTCCCCATTCAATTGCATGCTCACGAACTTGCCATCATTTATTGTTGATCTAAACCTCAGTCTCACAATCCTAAAGCATGAAATCTATCTCACACATTTGGATAAAAAGCAGCTGGCAGCAAAGATTCTTAGTCTACTAAATTGTTAGCTGCTTTAAGCTGTCTCTTGTTAGTCTGCTAAATTTTATTTCACACAAGCTCAACAAGTTTAAGGGCCACCACAATTGCAGAGCCCAATCACATAAAATGAATTAAACTACAATCAAATAATGAATGAACTGTATGAAAAAATGTGTTTGTTGTACTCACATATTAATATACAAGTTACAAATAGGTAGGAAGCCTTCAACAATCTGTGGATACATTATGTCAGCATTGACCGGCATCTAAACACAAGAGTCAATAAATAAGACGATTACAAGGAATATTCATATGGGGCAAATACTAGTTTTGGGGTTTTTTTAATGGGAAAGCCACTCAGAGGTGATGAACATGGGTGGGAAACTATCACTAAACTTCAAGGCAAAGGCAAGTTAGTGATTCCCAAACTGAAGCCTGTGGATCCCTGTCCTGGTGGCTCTCAGAATAATGTTTTGAGAACCTAGTAGTTAAAGACTGGGCAGAGTGGGAAGGTTGGTGTTTCCAGGAGGGGGTTTCTCAAACAGATGCTAAGTGAAAACATAGGAAGAGAAACACTGCCTAGTCAATATCACCTGGAAACAAGAATGGTTTGCTCATACAATATAAAAATACAGCATCCTAACTAAAAAAAATAATTGCCTGACCCACTGAATCCTTTAGATGGAATCAAAGAAATACAGTTAACTAAGGCTATGGTGAAGTAACATTACAGGCATGAATGTTCAAGTACAATCATAGAATCTCAAGGACGGAAGGGACCTCAGGAGGTCATCTAGTCCAACCCCCTGCTCAAAGCATGGACCAATCCCCAAATGGCCCCCTCAAAGATTGAACTCACAACCCTAGGTTTAGCAGGCCAACACTCAAACCACTGAGCTATCCCTCCCCCCAGTAATGGATTTACGATACACTGCCACATTTCAGACTAGAATTGAGCCTTAGATATTAGCACAAGCTGATAATTAGAAAGGAAATTGTTGGTTTACCCCTCAAAACAATGTGACTCTGGATTCCTGTGCTGCCATGTAATGTTATAGTATTCTTTTACACACCAGCATTATATTTTAATGCACTCATTCAAGTATATTATAGCATACCACCAACTCCACTATAATTAAAGGCTGAATGTTGCTTTCTGTTTGAAGGTAGACTATTCTAAGTGCTCTAAAATCCACATGCTGACTCAGATTGTTTTGAAATTTGCAATGCCTCATGGGCGTGCTGAGTAAAGTCCATGAGCCAAGTTGGTATCATTTGAGCATGTGGTTCCCAAGAAACAGACCTAACCCCAAAAAAACATTTCATTCCTCTTACTTTTTTTCCCACATATCTGGGGCTAAGACTACAGCTCTGATCCTCCCCAAACTGATCTCAGCTAAAGCATGGCACCCACTGCCCCGGTGGGAAGGAAGGACATTATACTGGAGAAGTTATTAGGTGTTAGTTAAGAACTCCAGATCAGCACATGCCAAACGAACGTGCCTAAAAGAGTAGGCAGCAAGTCTAGGGCTCTGCTGAAGCAAGGTTTCCACGCAGTCTTGTCACAGTATCTGGGTGACTCAAGGTGACATTCTGTGGTCACTGAAACATGTATTGTGCACATTCTGCAGAGGCTTGTTTTCAGAGTTTTGCCCTGAAACCAAAGTTTCTGGAAGCTAGGAATCCTTACATTATTCACGGCTCTGACAGACTTCCCTTGACCTTGGCAAGTTACAACTTTTGTATCTCAGTTTGCCCATGTGAGAGATATGACTAGTACTTATTTATCCACAGAGCGGTTAGGGATTAGTTATTACTGTAACACTTTGAAGACAGACATCAATACACATTGTTAAATTAATGAGGAATCAGTTTTTAGTTTGCCGCAGCTGCCCGTTTCATTGACTGGTTTGTCCTCAATTCTATTTGTAGTGGCATTTTTAAAGTACTTTTTATATTTACTTTGTTTTGTGAAAGAAATGTTAAATCCAAAATACAGCAGACTGGGGAAACAATAGAAATACTGGATACTAACTGTATTATACCTGAAGTTATCTGTTAACTAAATGCTGTGGATTAAATGAATAATACTACAGGACTTTCAACATCACATTCAGCTACATAAAGTGCTAAAAGGATCAGCTAATGTAAAAATTCAAAAAACCCAGTGCTTTAATAATTGTTAATTTTCATAATTCTGGAAATTGAGTTTCACCCCCCCACACACACACTTAATTGTGCACCACTGTATACACACCATGTAGAAGTGCTCCAGACGGATTCCATACACATTCTGCAAGGTTCTCATGAAGATCATGTGCAATACCTCAGGCTACAAGAGAGAGAGAAAACATTTATTGCAGTAATTACGAGTCACTTGGTATTAGTGTACTCTTATTGATGAGCTTCCTCTCTGTAAATTACTATTTAGTCTTCCTTGTTATTTATATCACACAGAATATATCACAAACAAGTAGTACTCTCCCTTTAACAAATGAAGATCCATTTCATTTTTTCCACAAAGACGACAAATTACATTGCAATACTCTCATGTTGCATTGTGGAGAAGTTGTAATGCAACATCTTGTGATGCAGCTTTAACAGGCAATAACCAGACTGGCCAATTGTAACTTTAATCAGTGTATTTACACTGATAATTGTTGATTACCAAATAGGTAATTAAAAACTATGATTATATCAGCTTCACTTGGAGAATTTTCAAACTTGAGTGACACCAAAAATCTTGAAAAGTCTATCACACAAAGGCAGTGATTTTAAATAAAAATGTAACAGCAAACTCCTATAGTGAATGGGGGAATAATTAAGAAAGCATAAAATATTGAGTTTTTCCATTTAGACTAGAAATTAAGACTTAATCTTATGCCATTAATAAACTCCCAAACAATTGCAGAGGAGAATCTATGTAAATTAAGTACATTTAAAACAAAAAAGATTTGGCTACAGATTAAACAGGAAGACCATTCAGGTCTTCAAGTAATCGCTTAAGACATCAACTCATGTGCAGCAAAATTCCCTGAGATATCCCAATGGATGGTCTATTGTCCCCAGTTAAGAAGAGTTAAAGTCTAAGCCTTAATGAATTAAACCACAATATGTAAATATACAGAAATTCAGATATTCAGTGCATTCCATTATTTGGATTCTGCAACTTCTGTACTGTAATACCAGAGCTTCAAATTTCACATCTACTGAATATTTGGCTAAGCACCTTCACCCTGGCTAAATGCATGGTCTTTAAGGCAGAACTGTTGCTAACAGCAATTAAATTAACAGACAATGGCACTCACTATCATTAGGCTAAGTCTGTTATCCAGAGGATGGCCTAGTAAAGCAGATTTCCCAATTTCGTAAAACCAAGTTATGGGTTCCAGTGTCCTAATCATGAAATTGCTTGCAGATGCAGGGGGCTGTCTGCTCACATGCACCTGTAAGATGGCAGAGCACATCTGTAATATTTCCTCATGTGAATATTTTTACCGCAGCCAGTGGGACTACTTTTGCAAACAAGTATTATACTAGTGTATTCAGGATTTGACCCCATATCTACATTGTCCTCCAGCAGCTAGCTACTCTGTTTCCAGAGCATTCTTACCTTGGGATTTGGAAACAAGTCATTTTTGGAGAGGTTTTTAGCTTCAGAACCTGTTAGGATCTGATTGCGGATGTGAATTATGATGTCATTGGGATTATATCTGGGAAACGTTAAGAGATCCATTTTGCAGGCCTGCAAAGAAAAATAGCAGCACAAAGAATGCACCTTTAGAGCCTCACAATTGTCACAGCACAGGCTGAGGAGACTATGCAGAGCACAGGTCACTGGCTGACCCCCCCAGGGCCTTTGCATGACACCAAGCAGCCTCTCAGCAGAGATCCCTATGGAACTGGAATAGAAGTAGATCTATGGGCTCCAGCTCTGTCCCCACACAGACCCAGCACCACCACAGAAAAATCCCTTCTCCTTGCGTAGAATTGTCACCCATTCCCAGTGCCCTGTGACTGTTCCCAGTATAGCCCGATACCCCTTCCCAGGCACTGACAGCCCCTTGCCCCACTCCAGGGCCCTCCACAGACCTGCCCCAGCCACCAGGAGCCCTGGATCATCTAGTGCCCCCACCAAGCACTGACAGCCCCCCACTGCATCAAGTCCTCCCATGGACCCATCCGACCTTAACCCTAGTCACTGGGACCCCAGGTGCACTGCCACCACCCCCCATCACCAGGCACTCTCTCACACACACGGGACACACATCTCTGCCCAAGGCACAGGGACCTCAGATGCCCCAAATGCCCCATCACCCCTCCCGCAGGCACTGACAGCCCATCCTGCTCCAGAGTGATGGAATTTCATCTACTATTTTGTTGTCCAATATTGATAAATGCAAAGTAATGCACATTGAAAAAACAATCCCAACTATACATACAAAATGATGGGGCCTAAATTAGCTATTACTACCCAAGAAAAATCTTGGAGTCATTGTTCTCTGACAACACTTATTCGATGTGCAGCAGTCATCAAAAAAAGCTAACAATGTTAGGAATCATTAGGAAAGGGATAGATAGTACAAAAAATATAAGTCCATGGTAACGCCCACATCTTGAATACTGTGTGCAGTTCTGGTCAGCCCGTCTCAAAAAAAATATATTAGAATTGGAGAACATATAGAAAAGGACAACAAAAATTATTAGACAAAGGAAATGCAGTAGATCTAATCTACCTAGATTTCACTAAGGCACGTGATACAGTTTCACATGGGAAATCATCAGTTAAATTGGAGAAGATGGGGATTAATACAAGAATTGAAAGGCAGGCAAGAAACTAGTTAAAGGTGACACTACAATGTGTCATACTGAAAGGTGACCTGTCAGGCTGGAGAGGGGTTTCATCAATGACCTTGGCACAAAAAGTGGGAGTGTGCTAATAAAATTTGCAGGTGACACAAAATTGGAAGGTGTTCCCAATACAGGAGGAGGATCAGAATATCACAGATGAAGATCTACATGACCTTGAAAACTGGAGAAATAGAACTGGGATGAAATGTAATAGTGCAGACTGCAAGGTCATGCACATAGGAATTAATAACAAAGAATTTTTGCTATAAGTTGGGGACATATCAGTTGGAAGTGACAAAGGAGGAGAATGACCTGGATGTATTGATCAATCACAGGATAACTATGAGCCACCAATGTGATGCAGCCATGAAAATGGCTAGTGCAATACTAGAATGCATCAGTAGAGCCTGAAAATCCATGGATATCCACTTAATATCTGTGGACCATTTTTGCAGATAGTGGATTGGATGCAGATGCAACTGTGCAGGGCTCTACTCACCGGCGGCGCCTAGCCCCAGGGGACGCAGCATGCTTGGGGCCGGCAGTCAGCAGCTGGGAGGCAAGACAGAGTCACGGATATCAAGCACTCATTCACCGCACCGCTTCCTGTCCAGCAGCTCAGGCCCCTCAGATGGGCAGCTCTGGCCACACTCCCCCCCCGCTGGTTCCTGGGCAGCAGGGCCCACCCGCAGCCACAGGGATTGGAGCGGGCAGAGCCCTGGCATACCACCCCACTGCCCTGCTCTGATGCAACACACCCTGCTACTGCCGTTGCTCACAAACCCCTGGGGGGGCATGTGATGCTCCTTCCCCCAATCCCTGTGCCACCCCTTCTCCTCAAGACCCCGCCACTGTGCTGTGCCTTACCCCCAGTCCCTACCCACATACCACCGCTTTGCTGCAAGACCCTGCTTGCTCATCTCCACTCCCACTCCGTCGCTAGCCCTAGCTCTTGAGACACAACTTGGTGCTGCAGGTGCAGATACACATAAAAGAAAGCCAGCGGATGGCAAGATCGGATGCACATGGATAATGGCGCATGCGGATCCACATTTTTGTATCCTCACTGGGCTCTATGCATCAAACAAGGTATTTCCATGAGAAATAGGGAAATGTTATTACCATTATACAAGGCACTAGTATGACCTCATCTGGAATACTGTGTTCAGTTCTGGTCTCCCATATTTAAGATGAAATAAAACTGGAACAGGTGCAGAGAAAGGCTAGTAGGATGGTCAAAAGAATAGAAAATCTGCTTAAGCCAAGCTCTTTGAGTCTCCTCTCATGTTTAGCTTAGCCAAGTGAAGGGTCAGGGGAGATATGATTGCTCTCTATAAAAAACAGATGGTTAGAGGGATAAATGCCAGGAAGAGAGGGGAGTTATTTAAGCTAAAGGCCAACACTGGCACAAGAACAAAAGCATATAAACTGGTCATCAACAAGTTTAGGCTTGAAATTAGATGAAGGTTTCTAACCATCAGAGGAGTGAAGTTCTGGAGAACTCCAAGGAGAGCAGTGGGGGCAAAAAACCTACCTGGCTTCAAACTCAGCTTGATAAGTTGATGAAGGAGGTGGCATGCAAGATTGCTTACAATGAATGTGGCCATCTGCAGTTCCTAGTAACAAATATCTCCAATAGCCAAAGATGGAACAGGCTCTGAGTTACTACAGTGAATTCTTTCCCAGCTGCGTGGTTGGTAGGTCTCAGACATGGTGAGGATCTAACTAATCATCAAATTTGGGGTCATGAAGCTTTCCCCCAGGTCACATCAGCAGAGACCCTGGGGGGGGGGGGTCACCTTCCTGTACAGGATATGGGGCAGGTCACTTGCTGTTTTGAACTAGAGTAAATGGTGAATACTCTGTAACTTGAAACTTTTCAATCATGATATGAGAACTTCTGTAACTCAAACAGAAGTTGGGAGTCTATTACAGGAATGGGTGGGCAAGGTTCTGTGGCCTGTAATGATGGTCCCTTTCTGGCCTTAAGGTAGATGAATCAGGGTATGGAACAACTTGCATATGAGGAAAAATTAAGAAGACTGGGGCTGTTCAGCTTAGAAAACAGACTCTGGCGGATATGATAGAGCACTATAAAGTCATAATGGTGTAGAGAAAGTAAATAAAGCACTGCTATTTACTCCTCATAACACAAGAGCAAGAGCTCACCCAGTGAAATTAATAGGTAGCAGGTTTAAAACAAATAAAAGGAAGTATTTCTTTATACAACAATCAACCTGCAGAACGCTTTGCCTGAGGATATCATGAAGGCCACGACCTTAACAGGGTTCAAAACAGAACCAGATAAGTTCATGGAGAATAGGTCCATCAACAGCTGTTAGCCAAGATGGTCAGGCGTGCAACCTGATGCTCTGGTTGTCCCAAAACCTTCAACTGTCAGAAGCTGGGAGTGGGCAACAGGGGCTGGATCACTGGATAATTGCCCTGCTCTGTTCATTCCCTCTGAAGCACCTGGCGTTGGCTGCTGTCAGCAGACAGGATACTGGTCTGACTCAGTCTGGCCCCATGCACTGGCACTGACACCCCCTCCCACTCCCGGGCCCAGCAGTGACACCCGCACCCCTCCGCGAGGCACTGACACTCCAGTGCTCAGCACTGGCAGTCCCCGCGCGCGCTTTGCCGGGGCCGGCCAGCCGGGGGCTCGCAGCGCAGGGTGTGGGGGAGGGGTGAATGCCGGCGGGCGCGCGCGCAACTCACCTGACCCGAGAGAAGTGGAGTTCACACAGCAAGACCCACACACCTGACCGCTGCGTCACTCGTCACGTCGCCTTTTCAAATCTGGCGGGTGCTCCGCCCTGTAAAACGTCACTTCCGGTGCGACTACGTCCCCACCCGCAAGCCGGGGCCGCATCAGCTAGAGGCGGGGTTAAGGGCGGTGCCGAAACGCTCCGGGCCCGCCCCCAGCGAGGGAGCTGCACGGGGTTGGCTCTTCTCGCGCATACGTCGCCCGGCGCATACCCTGTGCGCCGCGAAGCTTGGCGAGGCTTTTGGTGGGACTCACGCGCCCCCTACTGCAGGCTGCTGTGCAGGCTGGCCCCGTGCGCGCTCGTGGGTCGGTGTTGTCCGGTTCATGGCGCGTGGCGCACTGCAGAGTGAACCGAGGGCCGGAAGGTTGTGGGTGTGTGCGGTTGTCCCAGGGAGTGACAGGGAGCTCACAGCTGTGCCCTTCCAGCGATTATTTGTAAAGAGCTTTGAGTGTAGGTGGAGAAAATGCTGGTAGAAAAGTGTGGCTGGCAGGTGTGAAACATGAGGAACCTGACCTGATGGAAATGCTTCCATTGACCTCGATGGGCTTTGGTCAGACCTAAGAGCAAAATCCAGACGGTCAGATTCCATTGTTAATTTACAGTCATGCAGGCGGGCCATTGACAACAATGGGTTTGCCAGGCAAACATTATCCTTCTCCAGTACTGGGTTTACCATGAGGCTGGGCCCAGAGTCAGAAGGAGCCCCGGCCAGCCCGATCCCCCAGCCGGCTGAGCTGGCCAGGAAAGCTGCCCCCGTCCCTGCCCTGCCTCTTCCCCAAAACCCCCACCCCTGTTCTGCCCCCGCCTCACCTCTTTCCGCCCTTGCTTTGCCCCAATCCTGCCCCCATTCCACCCCTTCCCTTCAGCAACATCCCTGGGTACTGCAGCAGGGGTCCGGCACGCCCTGAACTCACAGGGTCGCGGGAAGTGGAGCAACCTGGCCCCAGCCTGCCTCCCGTGACAGCTGTGGAGTGGTTCCCCCCTGCCCCCCAGTCCCAAGGCTGGGAGCCAGGGAAGCAAAGCAGAGCGGGCTGGGGCTGGGGCTGGGGCTGGGTCGCTCCACTTCCCACCACCCTGTGAGTGCGGGGTCAGGCCCGCCCTGCAATCACTGGGCAGCAGGAAGTGGAGAGACCCAGCCCCAACCCGCTCTACCCCCAAAGCCTGGGGAGGAGGTGGAGTGGTGGGGAAGGGGCATGGGATGGAGAACGGGATGGGGAAAGCAGGGGGAAAAAGGCAGTGGGGAAGGAAGGGGGTGGGATGTGGAGGAGATGGAGCAGTGGGGAAGGGGCATGGGATGGAGAACGGGATGGGGAAAGCAGGGGGAAAAAGGCAGTGGGGAAGGAAGGGGGTGGGATGTGGAGGAGATGGAGCAGTGGGGAAGGGGCATGGGATGGAGAACGGGATGGGGAAAGCAGGGGGAAAAAGGCAGTGGGGAAGGAAGGGGGTGGGATGTGGAGGAGATGGAGCAGTGGGGAAGGGGCATGGGATGGAGAACGGGATGGGGAAAGCAGGGGGAAAAAGGCAGTGGGGAAGGAAGGGGGTGGGATGTGGAGGAGATGGAGCAGTGGGGAAGGGGCATGGGATGGAGAACGGGATGGGGAAAGCAGGGGGAAAAAGGCAGTGGGGAAGGAAGGGGGTGGGATGTGGAGGAGATGGAGCAGTGGGGAAGGGGCATGGGATGGAGAACGGGATGGGGAAAGCAGGGGGAAAAAGGCAGTGGGGAAGGAAGGGGGTGGGATGTGGAGGAGATGGAGCAGTGGGGAAGGGGCATGGGATGGAGAACGGGATGGGGAAAGCAGGGGGAAAAAGGCAGTGGGGAAGGAAGGGGGTGGGATGTGGAGGAGATGGAGCAGTGGGGAAGGGGCATGGGATGGAGAACGGGATGGGGAAAGCAGGGGGAAAAAGGCAGTGGGGAAGGAAGGGGGTGGGATGTGGAGGAGATGGAGCAGTGGGGAAGGGGCATGGGATGGAGAACGGGATGGGGAAAGCAGGGGGAAAAAGGCAGTGGGGAAGGAAGGGGGTGGGATGTGGAGGAGATGGAGCAGTGGGGAAGGGGCATGGGATGGAGAACGGGATGGGGAAAGCAGGGGGAAAAAGGCAGTGGGGAAGGAAGGGGGTGGGATGTGGAGGAGATGGAGCAGTGGGGAAGGGGCATGGGATGGAGAACGGGATGGGGAAAGCAGGGGGAAAAAGGCAGTGGGGAAGGAAGGGGGTGGGATGTGGAGGAGATGGAGCAGTGGGGAAGGGGCATGGGATGGAGAACGGGATGGGGAAAGCAGGGGGAAAAAGGCAGTGGGGAAGGAAGGGGGTGGGATGTGGAGGAGATGGAGCAGTGGGGAAGGGGCATGGGATGGAGAACGGGATGGGGAAAGCAGGGGGAAAAAGGCAGTGGGGAAGGAAGGGGGTGGGATGTGGAGGAGATGGAGCAGTGGGGAAGGGGCATGGGATGGAGAACGGGATGGGGAAAGCAGGGGGAAAAAGGCAGTGGGGAAGGAAGGGGGTGGGATGTGGAGGAGATGGAGCAGTGGGGAAGGGGCATGGGATGGAGAACGGGATGGGGAAAGCAGGGGGAAAAAGGCAGTGGGGAAGGAAGGGGGTGGGATGTGGAGGAGATGGAGCAGTGGGGAAGGGGCATGGGATGGAGAACGGGATGGGGAAAGCAGGGGGAAAAAGGCAGTGGGGAAGGAAGGGGGTGGGATGTGGAGGAGATGGAGCAGTGGGGAAGGGGCATGGGATGGAGAACGGGATGGGGAAAGCAGGGGGAAAAAGGCAGTGGGGAAGGAAGGGGGTGGGATGTGGAGGAGATGGAGCAGTGGGGAAGGGGCATGGGATGGAGAACGGGATGGGGAAAGCAGGGGGAAAAAGGCAGTGGGGAAGGAAGGGGGTGGGATGTGGAGGAGATGGAGCAGTGGGGAAGGGGCATGGGATGGAGAACGGGATGGGGAAAGCAGGGGGAAAAAGGCAGTGGGGAAGGAAGGGGGTGGGATGTGGAGGAGATGGAGCAGTGGGGAAGGGGCATGGGATGGAGAACGGGATGGGGAAAGCAGGGGGAAAAAGGCAGTGGGGAAGGAAGGGGGTGGGATGTGGAGGAGATGGAGCAGTGGGGAAGGGGCATGGGATGGAGAACGGGATGGGGAAAGCAGGGGGAAAAAGGCAGTGGGGAAGGAAGGGGGTGGGATGTGGAGGAGATGGAGCAGTGGGGAAGGGGCATGGGATGGGGAAGCAGGGGCCCAGCATGCGGATCCCCTAGGCAACAGCTGGGGCTCCCCCGTTAAGCAGGCCCACTAAACCCTCAGCCTGAGAAGCCGCACTTCCCCTGCATCTGTACCACTCCGATGAGCCCCCCCAACACCCTCCCCACCCTCCCTCCCTGGCCTGCACCCAGACTGCCCCACACAGAACCCTCTTACCCCCATCTGGATCCCCCCTCCACGGAGTCCCTCTGCGCTTGGATCCTGCTGCCAGGGTGAGCCTCCCTGCCCACATCTGTAAAAGCAGCAAAGAATCCTGTGGCACCTTATAAACTAACAGATGTTTTGGAGCATGAGCTTTCGTGAGTGAATACCCACTTCGTCGGATGCATGAAGTGGAAATTTCCAGGAGCAGGTATATATATGCAAGCAAGCTAGAGATAACAAGGTTAATTCAATCAGGGAGGATGAGGCCCTGTTCTAGCAGTTGAGGTGTGAAAACCAACGAAATGACAGTCTGGACCTATACATTGAATGCTTCCGCCGATGTGCACAGGCAGAAATTGTGGAACAACAACATCGCTTGCCTCATAACCTAAGTCGTGCAGAACACAATGCCATCCACAGCCTCAGAAACCACCCTGACATTATCATCAAAGAGGCTGATAAAGGAGGTGCTGTTGTTATCATGAACAGGTCTGACTGCCAAAAGGAGACCGCCAGATAACTCTCCAATACCACAGGTCTGACTACCAAAAAGGAGAGCCGCCAGACAACTCTCCAATACAGAAACTGCACCATCTACTCAGGACACTCCCTACACTAACACTGGAACAAATCAACATACCCTTAGAGCCCCGACCAGGGTTATTCTATCTACTACCCAAGATCCACAAACCCGGAGAAATCCTGGACGCCCCATCATCTCGGGCATTGGCACTCTCACTGAAGGACTGTCTGGATATGTGTGGACTCTCTACTCAGACCCTATGCCACCAGCACTCCCAGCTATCTCTGTGACACCACTGATTTCCTGAGGAAACTACAATGCATTGGTGACCTTCCAGAAAACACCATCCTAGCCACCATGGATGTAGAGGCTCTCTACACAAACATCCCACACACAGATGGAATACAAGCTGTCAGGAACAGTATCCCTGATGATGCCACAGCACAACTGGCTGCTGAGCTCTGTGCCTTTATCCTCACACACAACTATTTCAAATTTGATGACAATATATATCTCCAGATCAGTGGCACCGCTATGGGCACCCGCATGCCCCACAATATGCCAATATTTTTATGGCCGACCTGGAACAACGCTTCCTCAGCTCTCGTCCACTCACGCCCCTTCTCTACCTACGCTACATTGATGACATCTTCATCATCTGGACCCATGGGAAGGAGACTCTGGAAAAATTCCACCACGATTTCAACAGCTTCCACCCCACCATCAACCTCAGCCTGGACCAATCTACACGGGAGGTCCACTTCCTAGACACACACGGTGCAAATAAGTGATGGTCACATTAACACCACCCTATACCGAAAACCTACCGACCGCTATGCCTACCTTCATGCCTCCAGCTTCCATCCCGGGCACATCACACGATCCATTGTCTACAGCAAGCACTGAGGTACAACCGCATCTGCTCTAACCCTCAGACAGAGACCAACACCTACAAAATCTCCACCAAGCATTCTCAAAACTACAATACCCGCACGAGGAAATAAGGAAACAGATCAACAGAGCCAGACGTGTACCCAGAAGCCTCCTACTGCAAGACAAACCCAAGAAAGAAACCAACAGGACTCCACTGGCCATCACATACAGTCCCCAGCTAAAACCCCTCCAACGCATCATCAGGGATCTACAACCCATCCTGGACAATGATCCCACACTTTCACAGGCCTTGGGTGGCAGGCCAGTCCTCGCCCACAGACAACCTGCCAACCTGAAACATATTCTCACCAGTAACTGCACAGCTATCTACAGGCCACTTCGTCGATCCCACTGAGGAAGTACCTAGAAACGTGCACGGGATCTATCAGGACACTCCACGACTAACCGACATCACATCCCTTTAGAGCCCGACCAGGGTTATTCTATTACTACCCAGATGCACAGGCAGAAATCTGGAGCGCCCAATGATCTCAGGATTGCATTCACGATCAGGACTGTTGGGATGTGTGGTGATTCGCTTGTCTACTCAGACCTATGGCACCAGCACTCCCAGCTATCTCTGTACACCACTGATTTCCTGAGAAACTACAATGCATTGGTGACCTCCAGAAAACACGCATCCTAGCCCATGAATGGTGAGAGGCCGCTCACACAAGACATTCCGCCACATTGGACAATCAAGCTGTTCCATGCACAGATATCGCCTTCTTGCTGGAAATTTCCACTACATGCATCCGACGAAGTAGGTATTCACCCACGAAAGCTCATGCTCCAAAACGTCTGTTAGTCTATAAGGTGCCACAGGATTTTTTGCTGCTTTTACAGATCCAGACTAACACGGCTACCCCTCTGATACTTGCCCACATCTGGTGTGCCTGGCGCAAAAGGAGCAGGGCCCCAGGGTCTTTCTGTGGCAGGCATGGCCCTTGTGCTGTGTCAGGGTCAGATTCAGCCTCACTGCCAAGTCCCTGTCCCAGGGGCAGGGAAGGCTGCAGGGTATTCTCCCACCTCCATGCAGCCAGTGGCCTGTGCTCCCCACTGCCATGTTGGAGTTTCCACATTTATTTATTGTAAAAACAAGTATTGCAGAATTTAAAATATTATGCACAGAATTTGATGCAGGATTCCCTCAGGAATATGGGGTACTGTACAGCTGTGATGGTGGGACTGTGAAGGGGGTGCTGGACAGTAGTGGTGTGCAGGGCGTTGTGCAATTGTGGTGGGAGGTCAGCAGGAGGAGTCTCTGGGCGGGGGGTGCTGGGCATAGAGTGACCAGAGGAGAGGGAGAAAATATCAGGACACATGGTGGGGCGGGTCCGCCAGCAGAGCAAAACCGAAGCCAAGTGCTGCTGGCGGAGCAGCGAGAGAGAAAGGAATAAAAAAAAAAAGCCGAGTGCTGCCAGCAGAGCAGTGAGAGAAGAAAAAAAAAAAAGCCGAGTGCTACCCACGGAGCAGAAAATAAATACATAAATAAATAAAAAAGGCGAATGCTGCCGGTGGAACGAAATATCAGGACAAATTGCGTCCCGACCAAAGATCGGTTGGCACACGGGACAAACACCTCAATATCCGGACGGTCCCGATATTATCGGGACATCTGGTCACCCTAGCTGGGCATAGCGGGTCTGGGGGCACTGGGCATATGGATCTGAGGAGGAGGTCTCTGGGCAAGGGGGCGCTGGACATAGGAATCTATGGGGGAAGTCTCTGAGTGAGGGGGTGCTGGGTATAAGGGCGGGGCACTGGGCAGGGGGGCAGTGTGGAAGGGGTACACTGACAGTGCAGGGCTGGGCAGGCCAGTGTGCATCTAGAGTTGTGGGTTTGTAAATAGTGCCCTTGTGCTGGACTGAGTGGGGCTACTCCTGCTGCGCTGCACCTCATTGCCCTCAACCGGCCCCTCGTTCTGCAGACCACCCCCATCACATGCCGTATTTCCCCAGTGGGGGCCCACAAATGTGTTTGGTGCCGGGCCCACAAAAAGTTAATCTGGCCCTGCCCTCCTCTGTAAGGTGGAGATCCTAAAGCCATATTTAGGCTGACACTCCCAAATGTGTAACCACCTACTCTGCTTCCAGAATGTGCATATTCCAGAATGGGTGTGGTCCCATAGCACATGTATAAGCAGGGTGGCCTCTACAAACATTACCTTGGGACTGGCATTTTCCAGACGTTGTTAAATAAACATGTAGAAGATCAAAGATATATATAGATCAGTGGTTTTCACCTTTTCCATACAGGGCCTGCTCATTTAGCAATATGGGAAGGGCAAGATGGTCCCTGATACCTGGTCACATGCCCCAAGCTGAGACTCCTGATATAGATAATATGTAGTCTCTGAAAGTTAATTCAAGAGAGTATCAAAAGGACTCCATAGTTTTCTCAAACTTCTGTGGTATTCTCATCAGTAAATACTGAAATGGGTTTTGACCCCAGTATATTGCCACTGTTCCCCATCCCCCGCAAGAGAAATTGGCTCCCACTGGAATTCTCAGCTCAGAGGGGATGGAAGGTGGGCTCTTGGGTGTTATTTCAAGGGCATTTTTTGTTTGATTAGTAATACTAATCCTGCACAGAGGGAATAAGGCAGAAACCATAATGGCAGAATTAGCTACTAAAGTGAACTACTGGGTATTCTCAGTATGAAATACATTTATATTCCATAGATAGGATAACCAGAAGATGGCACTGCTGTCCTACCAAAATCCCTGTGTCAATTCAGCATACAATAACACAGTGGTTCTCAAACAGGGGTCTGGGGGGCCCGTTGGCAGGTTTCAGGGGGTCCACTAAGCATGGCCAGTGTTAGACTTGCTGGGTGCAGGCAGAAAGCTAAAGCCTCGCTGCACAGGACTGCAGCATGGGGCCCTGAGCTCCACCACCTGGGGCTGAAGGCGAAGCCTGAGCAATTTAGCTTCACAGTGCCCCCTATGGCATGGGGCTCTGGGCAATTGCCCTGCTTGTTACCCCTTAGCGCCAGACCTGGCTTTTATATGCAGTTTTGTTGGACAAATGGGCTGTGGAGTTTTTATAGCATTTTGTGGGGGCTCAGAGAATGGTTAAGAACCTCTGCGCTAACATATTGACTCATGACACAGAAACTCCTGCCCATGCACAGTTTTTTGACCACCTTTTGTGGGAACATTTTTGACCATTTTGCAGCTAGTTTGGGACACTTTTTAAGAACACATTTTGAACCATTTTGAAGTTTTTTTAAAAAAACAGCTAGTTTGTATCACTTTGGGCATTAGGGGGGCAGTTTTGATCATTTCTATGCATTTTTTGTCCTCTTTTGGGGAATTTGGAAGCATTTTTAAACATTTTTGAGGGGAAGTTGTTTTCACAGCTTTTTGGCAGTTTGGAGGAAAGTTTTATTTTTCTTACCATTTTTTTGGTACATTTAGCATCTAAAACTTGTACAACTCTGGCACCACAAATGCTCAATTGAAATCAAGGGGCTCATTAAGGTGCATGAAGTTAAGCACATCCTTAAATGTTTTCAGGCTGAGGGCCAAAGAGAGGAGGGAGAGAGAGTGGAATTTTTTGCAGTTGTGGTGACTGATGTGCAGGGTTATTATTACATGGTTATTTACCTTTGAGTGTCCTTGCTTGATAGTCTGCACTTAAACTCCTCAGGAGTTAGAGGATGCCGTGTTGGAGAGTTTGTATATCACCTGTGTCAGAACAGAGTTGAATGCACACTGTCCAGTATCCATTCCTCACATTAAAATGTTTTCTCCCTCCTAGTGTGCAGACACAGATTTCTATGAGACTCCAGATTTTCATAACTTTGATAAACTTTTTTTTTATTCTGCTGTTTTTCAATACTTTCATAGGTTTTGGAACTTCAAATTTCAAGGACAATTTTTCCACCAACTCTATTTCTTAGTACACCACAAACAAGAAATTTTGAATGCATGCCCTCGGCTTCTCATCTACCATGTCTGTTTCCTTTCAAAAGTTAAGATGGAGGCAGCAGCCTAGCTGAAGCAAAGTTGAAGGCCACGTGGATTAGCACCCTCATACACAGGATCTCTCCTACTGAAAGGCATCACACAACAGACTTCATGCCTTTTAATAAAATACAGAAACTAGTCATGAACAGCACCAGCTAGGGATGCCTAAAATATCTGTGGTAGGTATGACGTTATTGACATAAACTGTGACCGTACAGATCATTGTTGCAACCAAGGTCCTATAAGTTACACCAAATCTTGTACAAAGGAGGTCAAGTAAGGTGTCTATGAAAAGGTTATGATTTGCTGGTTGTGATTATGCTATCTGGATGCATGTATAATTTTTGTATTTAAAGTTATAAGTAGTGGCTCTATACTGTTTGTATTTCAAACTTGTGATATGCTTCTGGGTGACACTCCAGACAATTTGGCATCAGCACTGCCTAGCCTGCTTGATGGCCCATTAAGGACCATCAGCTATACAACTGACCCACTGAGAGAAGGCAGATACACCTTATGACTCAGCAAGGCATGTAGGGACATGCCTATGGAGGGAACTCTAAGGGTATGGCTACACTTACAGCTGTACAGCGCTGGGAGTTACAGCTATCTTAGTATAGCTGTGTAGGGACAGCACTGCAGTGTGGCCACACTGACAGCTACCAGCGCTGCAGTGTGGCCACATTTGCAGCGCTGTTGGGAGTGGTGCATTATGGGCAGCTATCCCAGTGTTCAAGTGGCTGCAACGTGCTTTTCAAAAGGGGGGGGGGGGGATATGACAGGGAGGCATGGGGGCCAGGCTTGCTTGCAAGTTCAAGGACTGGATGCACTACAGCACCTACCTTCAATCATTTAAAAGTTTCGACCCTCCCCCACCACTCTTATTCACTAATGCAAATTATGGCACTCCTAAAAGCCTTCAGACCACATAAGCAGCTGCTCATCACGGACTCCCCCTTCGCCCTCGCCGGTGGCCCTTCCTAAGCAAACAGGCTGTGAATATCAAAGAATTCCCCTGCCTCCGCTCGCTTGAGCAACAGGAGCTGTGTTTGTTTTTTAGATAAGCAGCTCCGGGGAGCCCGGTCTTCTGGTTTGTTGTGAACAGGCATTCTGGGATACCACCTAATACCTCGGAGGCCAATTACAGCACTTTTGGTAGCCACACTTGTGGAGCAGCGCTGCATCACCAGCGCTGCAATCATTATACCCCAAGCAGACCAGGTGTACAGCCAGCGCTGCAGCCAGGGAGTTGTAGTGCTGGATGTACCTTGCAGGTGTCGACAGCTACTAAGTTGCAGTGCTGTAAACCCACCACCAGCGCTGCAACTCTCCAGTGTAGCCATGGCCTAAGGCTTCCAAGCCATGTGCTGGGCAGCTTGTGTTTGAAACAAAGGAAGCCCAGGTCACATGCGAAAAGACTATAAAAGGCAGCTGCATCTTCTCCATTTTGTCTTCAATCCTGCTTTTGACCTCCGGAGGAATTTTGCTACAAACTGAAGCTCTGCACAATGGACTGAATGACACATCCAAGCTGTGGATGTACTCCAGAGATTTAACTTAAGCCAGCAGTTTATTCCATCACTGCTACAAGCCTGAACCAAGAACTTTGCCGTTTGCTGTATATTAAATTGATTCCTTTAACCAATTTTAGCTCTCATCTATATTTCTTTCTTTTTATGAATAAACCTTTAGATCGGGGTAGGCAAACTATGGCACGCGTGCCAAAGGCGGCACATGAGCTGATTTTCAGTGGCACTCACACTGCCTGGGTCCTGGCCATCGGTCCGGGAGGCTCTGCATTTTAATTTAATTTTAAATGAAGTTTCTTAAACATTTTGAAATCTTATTTACTTTACATACAACAATAGTTTAGTTATATATTGTAGACTTATAGAAAGAAACCTTCTAAATACATTAAAATGTAGTACCGGCACACGAAATCTTAAATTAGAGTGAATAAATGAAGACTCGGCACACCACTTCTGAAAGGTTGCCAACCCCTGCTTTAGATTTTAGATTGTAAAGGATTGGCAACAGTGTGATTTATGGGTAAGATCTAATTGGTATATTGACCTGGGTCTGGGGCTTGGTCCTTGGGATTGGGAGAACCTTTTTTCCTTTTACTGAGGTATTGGTTTTCGTAACCATTTGTCCCCATAAGGAGTGGTGCTAGTGGTGATACTGGGAAACTGGAGTGTCTGAGGGAATTGCTTAACGACTTCTGGTTAGCCAGTGGACTGAAACCAAAGGCTTCTCTGTTTGGCTGGTTTGGTGTGCCTTAATAGTGAAGGAACCCCAGCCTTGGGCTGTGACTGCCCCACTCTAAGCAATTTGTCCTGAACTGATACTCTCAGTAGTGTCGCATAGGTCGCATCATTACAGTGGGTGGAGAATTGTAGTGCCTTTGTTGAAGAAAGTGCATTTTAGTTGTGAATGTTTAAAAAATATTAAATTAGACTTTCCTTTTTGGGAATAGCACTAGGCTCTGTTCCAGGTTATAAAGGAATACATTACTATAATGAAGAGCTACTGCAGAGTTTAATTAACAGTAAGGAAAAAATGGTCTAAGCAAGCCACAGTGAGACATTAGAACCTACATTTACCAAAGGAAAAGTGAGCAAATTTAGAGGATTTTGCAGAGAGCAGGTGTTGTACCATAGGAATATCATAAATGCTTACAAATTTGGGCAGTGTCGGTTACAAAGTGCTCCAGTTGGGCAGAACTACATGCAGCTCAGACATCGGGGATCTCAGGTTCTGGGAAAGGATTGTTAATATCCAATGCTGGCACCCGCAGCAAGTACTTGGTTTTATGGATCTCTGGAAAGTCTCTCTCTGTCATTCCTATTTTCCACTTGGGAAAATCTGGTGCGACCTTCAGCCATAAGTCTTCCATGGGGCCTTTTGCAGTGAACCACCACTCCTAGGGAAAACAAAAGGGAAATGAGAGGCCAGAATGAGACTGGATCTTCAGAGACAGCATTTCCAAGATGGTCAGGAAGGGGAGAAATCTGACAAGAGCCCTCTATTCTTGCTATCGATTGCTATCTATCCCACACTGCCCCACCAGCAAATCAGGGAACAAACAGGTTACACAAGTTGCAATTTGACCCTTGGTTCTCAGCTGGCTTTGGGGAAGGAGGTAATCTGCATCATTCATGCCTAAACCAGGCACAGCTCTCTTCCCCTTCCATGCTGGCTCAGCACTGCTGCTCCCCATGCTGTGACCCATGATACAGATAGCCCACACAGGGATGTTGAGGCCCCTTAAGCCCCTTTACTTACGCCCTTTTAGGATGTAAGTGAATGGTTTTCATTTGATGATTTACTCATGCTTCACGCTACAGAGACGCTATACTGGAAGTATAAATATTGTAGTGACTTATCTTTCTACAAAATACTTTATTGCAATAAAGCAGGCCAGCTGCCTTTACAATGATGACACCAGAACAGAACCATCAAACCACAGAACTGTCCTCAAAGATGATAAAAATGCATCTTGCAAGGGGAATTGTTCTCTCAGTTTGCCACCAGGGTGGAATTTCTCAGGCTAGGCTGGCAGAGCCTGTGGTTGGAAAGGCCGATTCCAAACTCAAGTCTTCCACATTTTGTATGGCAGAGTACTGTAAACAAGGAGCCAGAGAAGGATCTTACTCAAGTGGTTAGAACTCTACCTGTGTCCATCTGGTCTGGAAAAAGTTCTCAGACATCCATATTTCAAATTTCCCCTCTTCCTGGGGCATGTCCTTCTGATGAAGGTAGTTGGCCATGGTTTGTATGTCATCCTAGCTGTAAATTTCCCATACTTTTTTTTCCTCTTCTCCTCCAACTGTGATCGGACCAAGCATATTTCTGGCCAATGTCTTTCTAAAAGGCCAATCGCAGGTGCTTCCTGGACCCAAAGCTGTCAGCCTATTAGTATTATTATTTTTATTTGTATTGCCTCATTGTGCTAAGTGCTGGACAAACAGAACAAAAAGCCACCCCTGCCCCAAGGAGCTAACAATCTAAGACAAGAGTCAACAGGTGGATACAGACAGACAGGGGAGCACAAGGAAACAGTGAGACAATATTGGTCAACATGGTAGACTATGGTCTCAAAGCACTTGGCATCATGGCAAAGGAGAGTTTTAACTTCAGTACCCACACTGGCCTTTGTTGTCTTGGTCCAAAACAGAACTGTGCAGTTGGGGCCATGGTAGAAGCTCCTGTTAAGACAAACCAACTAGTTTTGAGTTTGTGTCCATAGTAAGCCATCATACCTTTCTTAGCCTAATTCTTTCAAGGGATGAGACAAATGTATCCATTTTGCTTCACTTCTAAATTCCAAACTATACACCCCAGCCATTTGCTCCAGTCAGCTCCCTGGGCAGGAGAAGAAAATAGGCTCTGTCAAGAAACGCAAGAGCTACGTTAGAGCACTGGCTTTGAGATATTTTCTGACACTACCTCACAAAAGGGTGTTAAAATTAGGTCAGGAACTAACACCCACCCCCCCCAATGTGGGGAGGGGTAGCTCAGTGGTTTGAGCATTGGCCTGCTAAACCCAGGGTTGTGAGTTCAATCCTTGAGGGGTCCACTTAAGGATCTGGGGCAAAAATTGGTCCTGCTAGTGAAGGCAGGGGGCTGGATTCAATGACCTTTCAAGGTCCCTTCCAGTTCTAGGAGATTGGTATATCTCCTATTGTTATTATTAAAACTCTTCCAGCGAGAATGCTTGTTGCTGTTATACATCCATTGCTCCTGTGGTTGCCTTCACTTGTTCCATGTCCTGTCTACATGAGGAGTGTACCGTGATTTTCATGCAACGCAAGTATGCTACCATCTGGCAGTGTCTTCCAACTATACCAGCTTCTTTGAAGGTGCTTCAGGGCACATGGCCCAGCAGATACGTAGTTACGTAGGTGTCTTGGCCAGACTGCACTAGATCTTTAGTAATGCTCCTGTTTTTAAGTCTTTCTGCATTGCTGCTTGTGAGCCTTTTACAGTTTTCTCTGCTTGTCTGACATCTGACAACAGCCAGCTGCTGTTCATCAGAGACTGGGCGTTTCTGTCCCTATTGGGAACAGTAGGCCAGGCAATCAGAAGGTGTGGGGTCAAGAAAAGGAAATTTGGGGTGGAGACTGGGTGTGCTGGGACCTACTGACCATGCAATGGGGGTGTAGGAAGGAAGGAGGAAAAGAGGGGAAGGGTGGCTTGTGCAGGGCTCTTACCAACACACACTCAAGAGAATCTGGGAATGCATTCCCTTCCCAACCCAAATCAGACCCCATCGGTACATTTTCACAACTATAAAGTAGCTTACCAGATCTGAATGGCATTTCTCCTGCTCTCCAGGGTTGAACCTGCAGCTGTCTCAGGAAGCACTGCATCAGATTCCTCTTACTCCTGGCACTCAGAGGCCTTCTCCTCTATCGCTCTCATAATGCAGTCTCCAGTACAGGGAATGTCCATCTCTGCCAGATGCTGGGAAATGCCATCATACATACACCTTCCCTAATTGCTTTGATCATGTGGTACCACAGGCTCTGGCCCTGTCCATAAGGCAATGAGTATCCTGATGTCGGTGCTGGCAAGCCGGCAGCCTGGTTGAATGATCCAATGAGGCATTGAAGAGATCAGATTGCAAATCAATCACCGGAAGAAGCCTGCCACTGTAGAAGCACTGTGCAGCTAGGGGCCACTCATGTGTGCTGCACTGTTTGTACAAGTAGGTGGGTCCTGGCCAGGCTGACTCCTGAAATGCAGACAAGTGACCAGTCAGGCCACCTCTGCAGTATGGGATTTAACTGGGAGGCCCATTTGCAGTCTTTGGGCTAACACAACGTTGCCCTCTGCTCACCATGACACTGAAAACGACTGAGGCTTGATCAAGGTGGACCTCAGAAAACACAGGTGGCTCAGCACAGTCTAAAGCATAATAGAAACCCAAGTGTGTGTGTAGATGTGGAGCATGTTACAGCCATTCTAGGGAGAACATGCTATGTTAACCATGACAAGTTTGACCAAGCCATGATGGGCAGGCAGGTGTAGACAGACGCATGGACAATATGAAAAGGAGATTTAATTTTGCAAATATAAAGTTTGCACTAGAGAGAAAACTACTAGACCCCTAAAAATGATGCTCCTGTAGATCTTCCATCAAAATTTACTCCAAAGCACAAGTTCCAGGAGGAACAGACCAGGAAGCAATGTTATTTTGGAATGGTTGGATGTGTACTAGAAATGGTCCTAAACCTGTTAGATGTTTTGAATGGGATTATATGCTTCTTAAACCATAGCCCTGAGAATCAGTCCAGTGACGTCAAGGTAAGTACTGTGCACACAATACTGGGTAAGACACTTGGGTTGAAATCTCAGGCTGCATCTCACTCCCCAGCTTAGCAGATGTGGGCTTGTCTACACTTACCGGGGGATCGACGCACAGTGATCAATGCATCAGCGGTCAATTTTGCAGGTCAAGACCCACTAAATCGACCACAGATCACTCTCCCGTTGATTCCTATACGCCACCAGATCAAGTAAGGGGAGTCGATGGGAGAGCATCCCCTGTTGACATTGCATAGCGTGGACTTCGTGGTAAATAGATCTAAGCTACATCGATTTGAGTTATGCTATTCATGTAACTTAAACTGCATAGCTTAGATCGACTTTTCCCTGTAGCACAGACAAGGAGTACTGCAGAGTAACCCTGGCAAGAGCTGGAAGCCTATTTGCTGGATTTTGTAAATAGTCACCACTGCAGGGTAAGCAGTAGCATAGTTAATAAGAGTCCTTGAGAGATTCTGTTCCATTCTATTGGAGGAGAGTCCTGATGATGTGGGTGGGTGTGGACATACACAACAGGGTGAAGGACCAGGTGTTGTGCATGCCTCTCCCCAAGCCTGGTCCCCAAATGTCATGCCAACCCCAGGTTATCTGAGAATATACCACAAATGTTAGTGGAAGTTAGCAGTCGGGTGGGCTTGGGGTGTATGTCACAGTGGTGGGGCAGTTCCCCGCCCCTGTCAGGAAGGAGTTAAAGAGCTCCTCTGGCACAACCAGCCTCAAGCCAGTGCAGTTGTAAGGCTTGTCCAGCCTAGGTATGAAGGAGCAGGACTGCAGTGCAGCGGTCCCTGACTCCCAGAAGCAAGGGTTGCTGACTGGGGAAACAGCTGGAGAGCCTTGCCCACCCACACCCTTGCAGAAAGGAGAAGAGCTGATACTTTTGCCCTTTTTTTGCTCTCTTTTGCTTTGGCTTCCCAAACTGTTTGTTTCGGCTACTTTAATTCCCCCTACCCCTGGGCAAGGGGATAGAGGCTTTAATCAGCTCTGGACTTTGCGACAGGAACAGTGCCCACCCTCTCCCCCAAGGGGTGCTAGGGAGGTATAGCCTAATGCAAGCACCCAACAGCTCCATCCAGAATTTCAATCATTTGCTTTCACAACCCCTCCCTTGACTTTATCTATATTGCAGCCATTAACCTGTAGCCAGCTCCATTTTCTTCTAGGGAATCCGAAATCCCTTCCCAGAGACCAGTTCATCTGGTGCTCAAAGCAAAGAGCTTTCAGATTACCAGCTCTCAGGACTTACATTGCTGATCTCCAGCCAGGATTTCTCCAGGAGGTTTCCATATATGTCACAGAGTTGGAATGCTTGGGATAGGTAGATTTGGCTCTGTTCCTCATTGCCCAACACCAGGAGGATATAGGCTTTCAGGTGGTAAACCCTAGGGTAATAGATAGGGCTTGTGGAGCATCGAGAGAGAACCTGGTCCAAGTCCTAACAAGAGAACAATTTAGATTCATGTCAGGATGACATCCCAGAGCTTTGAGATCCCTTTGCAGGAATACAGTATGCTTGAGCCAGCTGGAAAGAAACAGGAAACCTGCACAGAGATAGAAAGTAGCAGGGGTGAGATAAAAACCAGAAAGATTCAGACTGTATGAACTTGTCTTGATCATGCACTTAGGCAGCACTCACTAAACTTGGCTTTGCAATAGTCTCTTATCCGACCTACAGGACAATTCGTCTTTGGGAATTGTGCACTCTGTGTGGCTGATTTCTCTCCTACCTCCTGTCCAGAGGCCTAAAGATATGTTTCTTGCAAAGTGAGTGGGATGGGGACGAGGGAACATCTGGCACAGCCTTAATAGCATCTTTTTCCACATCTCACAATGTCCGAATAATCTGTCATGGCCCTCTCACCCCACAAATGTACATCAATTACTGGCCCTGAAAACATATAGTTGAAGGGCTATGATAATGAAATACTGCTGTTTGATCAAGGGTTTCCCCCACTTTCTGAGTCCTTCTACTGGCTTCCTGCCTCTTATTGCATCAAATTCAAGTTTCTCTGTCTTCCCTACAAACTCTACAATGTAGACATAAACCTAGCTGCACGGTGCAAAAATGTCAATGCCTTCTCCCCTCTTCCCTTGCATAGCTGGACACACACAAATATAGAACATCACTTTTGACCAGTTTCCACATTCCACGCCAAAAATAGAAGTGTGTATGTGTGCTTTGGGGGCACTTCATTTTGTCTGGGGATTTCTCCTCCTCTCCATTGTAGTGTATTATGGGGGGAGAAGAGTTTTTGCAATTCTTGCCATCAATTTTTGGATGAATCAACTGGAAAGAAGCAAAATTATGGTCAACCTCTCTCTCCACTTGGAATAGGCTTTGCATTGGTTATTGCTCATGCTGAGCTGTAGTGCAACACTGAAGGGATTTCAAAACCAAACCACCACCTGAACAGCCATTAAAACCATTACAGGGGCCCGAACAGGCAACTCGGTAATTCAAGGGAGGAGACCAAGGTTAGTAGAGCTTAGTAGATACACAGGGCTAGAGTGCTGCAGGTGTCAGGACCCTGGTATTGAATCCAAGTCCATTGGGTCCCCAAACAGTATCCCCAGTGTCCATGCCATGGCAGCATGCTGAACTACTATCCCTGACTGACAGCCTTGGTGCTAGAGGCCTACAGCCCCACAGCAGCTAGGCCCCTGATTGGCTGGACCGACAGCTTTCTCACTGGGCACCTGGACTATATAAAGACCCCAACAGGAAGAGGAAGCTGTCTGAGCAGCAGGCCATTGCTGCCTGGACCACCTTGCTGCCCTGCTGTTTTGCCTGACCTTGTCTTGCTGCTGTACTGTCTCACCTGACTCTGCCTTGCCTGACTGCACCTACCTATCTTGCTAACCCAAACCCTTGGATTGGATCTCCTGGCTACAGACCCCCTGTGAGAACTCTGACCATTGCCCCAGACTGCCTGTAATACCAATTGTCCTCCCAGTTACCAGACCACCCACACACCAATAGACCACGACTCTGGACTTCCCTCATCTGTTTCCCATCCTGACCTATCATGTGCCCAGTGTCTGAAAGAGAGGTGTGTAGGGAAACTTGACAGATGGCTGCTCCCAATGGGCCTGATTCAAAGCCCGTTGAAACCCGTGGAAAGACTCCCACAGACATCACAAGCTTTGGATCAAGTCCTCCATGTCTAGGAGCCACCAGGAGATATCCAGCCTCCATTTGCAGATGTATTACATTTTACAGTCTTTCCACATAATGTGGACTTCTCCTTCTCCCTCTCACCTTTAGCGTCTTAGTACGAGTCTCCCGGACCAATTCAGGCTTTTCCTCAATGTGTTTCCGTAGCACAAGGACCTCACACTCCAAGAATCTACAGAATCCACTGGTTGCAAAGAATGAGGCATTAGTTCTCCTCAGCAACCTTCTGGCCTTTTCAAACGGCTCCTTGAAGTTGCCCCACTGCTGAAGTCTGGCAAACCTAGATCACCAAGAGAGAGAGATCCACATAAGATTTGCTGTAGGGAATTGGACTATTGGACCAGCCAGTGGCACCGATCTATAGATGGAAAACTCACACTGCATGTAGCTACCTGCACAGTGCTATACAATGGGGAGAGGAATTCTTCCTAATGCATGCAGCAAAGCATGAGATATGATTACCACCCACTTAGATTGTACGTTGGGGGCAGTAACTGTCTCATTGTTCTGTGTTTGTACAGCACCAAGCACAGCAGGGTACTGGTTCACGACTTGGACTCCTAGGCACAATGATGTTGATTATAATAATTTAATGCAAACTAAAGATGTTTTTACTGGACCTAAAATTATCCATCCGAGGTATGTGCCATCATGACAAAAACTTTTCAGTTGCCCTTCCCTGCTAAGATGGCCTTAAGGCTCATCAACACCCCATTCAGTCCTCTAGTAGAACTGGCCCAGTTCTACCACCCTTACTCACATTGAGAAGTACCTGATCAGCCAAGTAGTCACACTGATTTCAACAGGACTCATGGACTAAATTGCTATTCAACATGAGTACAGATAGCAGAACCTAGCCCAAAGTTTCTGAGTTCCAACCCACCATATGGCAAAATAAAGATTAACACAGCAAAGCAATTTTGAGGAGACTTTGTATGTTACCAAATGGCCAGGGATGAATACAGCCCCAACATGATGCTGTTCTGAGACATAAGGATGCAGTTGTTTTCATTGTGCTGTATGAATTCCAGGCACTCTTTAAATGACTTAAATGAAAATCCTGTAAAAGAAATTTGCATTAGAAAAGCTGTTTCCCCTTCTGGTGGGGGTGTATTTCCCTATTCTAAAACTACCGTTAAGTACAAAGATAGTAAAGAGGGATCTTGGAAGTAGCTGAATTGCCTGGCAGAAAAAATCCTCAGATCTCGATGAAAATCTAAAAGGAATGCTGCAAGATTTGGAGTTTTAACTGAGTTCCTTGGGGTTGTCACAGGCTCTGTATCAGTGGTCTCTAGTGCAAGGGGAGAAACCCTGTACTGGGCAGAAAAAATGAAAGCATCATCACCCAAGTCTGCAATCCACTGTTAAACTGCCCATGTTTCTGTAACACCGACAGACCCCAATGGACAGCAGCTGGGATAGAATCTGAGACCTCTGGAGCTTGGTGCATGAGCTAAAAACCAGCTGCCTGTTAGCTAAGGTTGTGGAGCAGACTCATACTCTCACTCTAAGTGGTCTCATTGCCACTAGATGGGACAGAACACCTCACTCGGGAGGTGCGTGGGTTACATTTATTCTCCACAATGGATGCAATGCAGGGATGGGCAAAGCAATTCCTATGTTGTGGAGCAGCAGCAGTCCTTCCACAAGGAAGGTTGCCACTTGGATCGCATTATCCATCCTTCTCTTTCTAAAAGGAGGACCTCCTTAAACTACAGAGCATCCGATGAAGTGAGTATTCACCCACGAAAACTCATGCACCAATACGTCTGTTAGTCTATAAGGTGCCCAGGACTCTTTGCTGCCAGAATAAAAAGAGAGTTTCAGATTCTTCCAACTTCTTTGTCACTTTTGTAGGGGAAAAAAGCCAAATAACCTCAACCAAAAACCCAAAGAGAATTGACTTCAGCAGATCGCTGCCTTTGATCATGATTGTGAGAGTAACCTTGCCTACAATAGGTTATTAAACACATTTAACAGATACTCCAAGGAACAGACATTCCTACATTGGCTAGCTTGATGTAGCATGTAAAAGGACTGCTGGAGCCCTAGACTTTCACTGCAAGGAAAGTCTCTAGCCCTTTCCCTTGCAGAAGCAGAGCTCACAGCATAGTCAGATCAGTAGAGAGGCTAGACTTGTCAAAGAAAAAAGGTTTCCCATCGCCAATCAAAGGTTCACAAGGGAGTTCTCCCCTCTTGCAGACCTCAGGAAACCCACTGTAAGGTGGTGTGAAGTGACCACTTCATCTCCCAGCCAAGCCCCCTGTTCTCACCCAGTCCCCCCACTTTGTGGCTTTCTGAAGTCTGTACAAAGGCAGCTGTGATCCTGGAGACCTTAGGCCAGGTCTACGATTCAATGTTTTACCAGCCTAGTTAAGTCAGTTAGGGGAGTGATTTTTTTAATGAGATAGCTGTGCCAGTCAAAGCCCTAGCATGTAGCAGCTATACTGGGTGGGGAAAGGGCTTTTGCCAGTACGGTTTATGTCATTCATAAAACTGGTATAAGCTGTACCAGCCAAAGAATTTTTTTGCTGGAATAACTGCATCTCCATTAGCAAGGTTTTGCCAATTCAGCCATAGTGATATAGTTATACTGGCAAAGGTTTTAAGTGTACACAAGGCTTTAGATATGCGGAGTGCCCGGGGGCTAAAAGGAGCAGGGTGATTGGGGTACAGATGAGGGGAATTCCTCCATGCGGCTAACTGAAGTCTGCAGAACCCCAGTTAGCCTTAGGAGATTTGTTAGCCAACTTTACAACCTCCCACTCCCATTAAAAAGCTCCAGATTTGTATGAGAATATCCCAAAAGTTTCAACGTTTGCACAGATATCAACATCCCCTCATCGGAGCTACAACCCCTTTTCTGTTAAACCTTTTAACTCTCTTCTTTAAAACCATGTCAATTGCTGTTTAACCATAAACGAGATGCCAGAATGGCGCCACCATTTTTTGGCAGTGTTGACATGGTGACCATCCCTGTCCAGGAGTGTCTTTGCTAAGCAGGCCATTATCTGTTGTCCTCATCACCCAGTACTTACCAGCATAAAGCAAGAGTTCTAAACAGAAAGAAAAGAAACAAGCCATCCCAATGATTCTCTCCTCCTCAACAGCCAACTTCTCCAGCCAGCTCAGTACTTGCACACAGTCTTGGTACCTAGACATCATGGAGAATTATTGCATGACTCATTTTATTCTGTTTCTCCCTTATTCCTTTATTTTCTTTCCTCTTTTCATGTCTCATTCTCTATCCTCCCATCCATCATTCCACTCTTATATCTGTAGTAAGTGAAGGCCCTAATAAAGGCCCAGTATGAGGCCTGAGGCCTGAATTAAAGTAATGGTTAAGACTTTGCTAACATAAAGCAAAGTGAAGCTGTGAGCCAGAGGCAGGCCCTGCTCACAAAAGCTGGCAAGGAAAGAGCTGATGCTGCAAAAAGATACGTACCTAAAAGATACTGAACACTAGAGATCAGAACATTCACATACTTGCACATTCCACACAGATAACAAGGAGCAGACTGTGACAAAGTTCCTCCTCTACCTTGGTGGGTCCTGCACTTCTTGGCAGATTTGCTCACCTCAGTGATCTTCCCCACAGTCTGGGTCAAATCCTCCTGTGTCTGATCAGGAGTTGGGAGGTTTGGGGGGAACCCGGGCCCGCCCTCTACTCCGGGTTCCAGCCCAGGGCCCTGTGGATTGCAGCTGTCTATAGTACCTCCTGTAACAGCTGCATGACAGCTACAACTCCCTGGGCTACTTCCCCATGGCCTCCTCCAAACACCT